>NC_135809.1:122214029-122484146 GCF_964213995.1 Mustelus asterias
GGGGGACTGTGTGGAGTTTGCACATTCTCCCCGTGTCTGTGTGGGTTTCCTCTGGGTGCTCCGGTTTCCTCCCACAGTCGAAAGATGTGCGGGTTAGGTTGATTGGCCATGGTGTCAGGGGATTAGCAGGGTAGATACGAGGGGTTATGGGGATAGGGCCTGGGTGGGATTGTTATCAGTGCAGGCTCAATGGGCCGAATGGCCTCCTTCTGCACTGTAGGGATTCTATAGGATGTATCATACAGCAAAAGCAAGAATGTTTTATAAAGAGATGAAACGTTTAGCTCTTGTTTGATTAATGTTGAATCAACTTTACAGTGCAGTAAAAGGCCATTCACCCAACTGGTTTATGCTGTATTATTTCTCCATTGTTCTATCTGTATTCATCTATGTATCAGTATAACCCTACACAGCAGAAAGTAGCAGGCATGACGTAAAGCCTGCAAGCTTGCAACCATTAAACTGGTTAACTATTCTAAGGGAAATGGTCCACGCAGTTTAAGCTATTCAGGACAGGAAGGTCCCACAGTTGTTTTTTTAAGATCTGGCTCGATTTGCTGATCGCACCAGGGGTGCGGTGCTATAGGTGGTATCAGAAACCCTGGGCTAAAAGGTAAAGACCGGGGCAGAAGCAACCTACCTTCTCCACCACACCTGCCTTTCCCCACCCCGCCACCGAACCCTGACCCCCAAGTCTATATCCAGATAGGGATGTCTGTAGGCAGGCGGCAATCCAAATTCCAGCATCAATCATCAACTTCAGAAATGGAAAGAACAAAAAAAGGTTGGAACATTAAAGGATGGGATTCTGCAACCCCCCTGCCAACCAACTCGCCACTGGCTGCCAGCAGGATCTTATGGTCCAATCAGTGTCTATGGTGTTGTCTGTGCCCCCTTGCCATCACGGGGTAGGGGTTCGCTTTCGGTCAGACCGGAAGATCTCTCACATTATCCAGGTTTTGTTCCAAAACTCCCACCGGCTGCCTGGAAGTTTCCCCTAATCAGCGGATTCTCATCATATAAAAGGAAACAACAACACGAGAAGCTTTCTAGAGGCACAGCGGGGTGAGGAAAGACCTGTTACCAGATGGCGACTAGCCACAACCTGACATGGCTCTTTCTGCTGTGAGACGCCATCTCATTCACTGAACGCCACATTGCTTGAGATTCATAAGACCATAAGATATAGGAGCAGAATTTAGGCCATTCGACCATCGAGTCTGCTCCGCCATTCAATCATGGCTGATACGATTTTCATCCCCATTCCCCTGCCTTCTCCCCATAACCCTCGATCCCCTTATTGATCAAGGGTTATGGGGAGAAGGCAAAAGTTATGGGATTCAGTTTGGAATCGGAGCAGAGCTGGACTTGAACTTGCTGCAGTCTCCATTCCCCATCTCCAAGTGATGGTGCTCAATGCCACCAATCTCTTCTTGGGATATTTTAGGACAATTGAAATCCATTTAAAGATAACTTCTTTTCTCCCTCCCCTAAGTATGAATAAAGTGCACCTGCAATGAAAGCACTAGGGCACCTTTTCCACACTTTCACAGGCAAGTTCCTTGGAATCTTTCACTTGAAGTAAAGTATCTTTCTCTCCTGTTGTCATGCATCTTTCTTTCGCAGGATTTGTGTTTTGCAGAATGGTTGCTGTTGGGTAGGTGGGGGGTGGGGGGCAGGGGTGGGGGGGCAGTTTCCCAAACAAAGGGTCACATGTTTGCTTTTTAGTGTTCTCACTTCTAGGGTCTCCTCAAGAATAACAGATTCCTAATCTAAGGTGTGTGGGCAGTTCAAAAGATTAAGCCAAAAGACAATTAGGGTTCCTGGAAACTTGATCAGACCTAACAAATGCATGATGCTCACACACAATGGGGTGAAGACCTTTTTTTTCTCTCCACAAGACTGCCCAAGGCTTCCAATTATGCTTAATTTGGGCTCCAATTACCAATGATCAAAGTGGAAACAGGAAATTAGACTCAATGCTAAGGTGACTGAGCCAGAACCCAAGGTACTCTGCATACTCAAGCAACAATTTTTTTAACCTTTCGCCGGGATGTGTAGGTACACATTGTACTATTTTAGGTCTTGCAAAGTCCAGGTAATCTTCATTATCATAGAATCGTAGAATCCTACAGTGCAGAAGGAGGCCATTAGGCCCATCGAGTCTGCACCGACCACAATCCCACCCAGGCCCTATCCCTATAACCCCATGCATTTACCCTAGCTAGTCTCCTTGACACTAGGGGGCAATTTAGCATGGCCAATCCACCTAACCCGCACATCTTTGGACTGTGTGAGGAAACTGGAGCACCCGAAGGAAACCCACGCAGACACGGGAAGAATGTGCAAACTCCACACAGACAGTGACCCAAGCCAGGAATCGAACACAGGTCCCTGGCGCTGTGAGGCCGCAGTGCTAACTACTGTGCTACTATGCTGCCCCAAAGCGGCATTATCAAGAGTAAATCAGTTAAAATTCTAATTTTCAGTGTCCAATTCAATCTACATTCTAAGAATGCAAAATTAAGAGCTACAAATGTAGCAACGGGCGGCACGATAGCACAGTGGTTAGCACTGCTGCTTCACAGCTCCAGGGACCTGGGTTCGATTCCCGGCTTGGGTCACTGTCTGTGTGGAGTTTGCACATTCTTCCCGTGTCTGCGTGGGTTTCCTTCGGGTGCTCCGGTTTCCTCCCACAGTTCAAAGATGTGCGGGTTAGGTTGATTGGCCATGCTAAAAATTGCCCTTAGTGTCCTGAGATGCGTAGGTTAGAGGGATTAGTGGGTAAATATGTAGGGATATGGGGGTAGGGCCTGGGTGGGATTGTGGTCGGTGCAGACTCGATGGGCCGAATGGCCTCTTTCTGTACTGTAGGGTTTCTAAGATTTCTATAGAATGTATGGTCCAATTCAAATTATTTCAATTTGTTTGCTGCTAAATTCTTAGTTAGAACTCAAAATTACTGGAGAATCAAGAAAAATGAAAACTCCAGGGTATTTTCAACCTATCCTAAACCCAGCAGAGAAACCAACGCTTGGTAATGTGTAATTACTGCAGATGCTGGAATCTGAAACAAAAACAAAAAATGCTGGAAAATCTCAGCAAGTCTGACAGCATCCGTGGAGTGAGAACACAGCTAACATTTCAAGTCTGGGTGGTTCTTTGTCGGAGCAGATTATTTTGGTCACCTGTTTCACACTCCACACAACGTTACTCTCATTAAATATCGATAGCAAGCAAAAACCTGGCTGGGTGCAAAGGGGAGGGCTCCAACTGCATTATGTTTCTTGCTGTGCTTATGCTAAAAAAATTACCTACCTACTCCACCCCAGTGTCTGGGTAAATGCATAATTGAAAGGCAGCATCAGAATTGTTAATATCCTGTTAAATCCAAAGATTTGCAGGTTAGGTGGATTAACCATAGTAAACTGTCCCTGAATGTCCCAAGATATGTCGGCTAGGGGGATTAGCGGGGTAAATATGTGAAGTTGCGGGGAAAAGGGCCTGGGTAAGATGCTCTGTCGGAGAGTCGGTGCCGGCCTTGATGGGCCAAATGGCTTCCTTGTGCACTGTAGGGATTCTATAACTCTATGATCTCATCCGACATCATTGGCCAAGTGCATTAGATCGCAGACAGAAATTGCCGAAAGCTGGTTTCCAACGATCAATAAATACTGTGAAGAATTGGTCAGACCACCTCACCTGCCAACCACTGGGCTTACACTGTGTTTGCTTCATATTTGTAAACAGCCTATGGCATAGTGCTCAGAACAAAACAATGGATGGAAATATCTGTCTCCTGTTGGCATCGATTCGATGGGGCTAATTCTTGGAAAGAGACATGAAGAAGCGTAGCTCCAGTCTTAACTATTAGTTCAGTACATTATGTAAATCGGTCTAATTATTGTCTCCATGTAAACTCTATCAAAGCAATTACGTCCTCTTTTTTTTTTGTGTACTGTTCTCAAATATTGTCTTTACAACATTGATGGGAAACACAATCTTTGCTTTTAGGTCCATAGTGTTGGGTCCTCGTCAAGTACTGCGAAAGTTAATTCCGGCACAGAACTCTTGACCTAACACCAAGTTGGGCCGCTGCATTGTAACGGACAAACAAAAGCACCATCTCCGCATTTAAGATCACACATCACTGTGCCACACATTTGCATTTAACCTCCACTTGTTTAAAAAAAAAAGGGAGTCTTCCTCAGCCAATTGATCCCTGACTGCTTTATTGCCCGATTCCTACTGAGGCACATCTCCTGCTGTCCAGCCAGGCAGAAGAAAGCCGCGGCGTAAATCAGTCAAATATCTGCTTTAACAATGAGGGAATGTCACCACTCGGCTGCTCGGCCAATGACTTTCACAGCATAGGTGCAAGGTGTAATAAAATTGGGCTCAGATCATTAGGAAACCTCGAATAAAAGAGGTTGGCTCCACTTGACATTAAGAGGTGTCAGGTTACAGGCCACACATAAAGGTCACAAACACCATGAGGCCCATTTATCACATTTCTTATGAGCCATTTCCTTTTAAGCTTAACCCTCTGCCTGTCTCTACTGATACACTATTAATTGCTGAATGGCCACTAAAGAGTCACACATCACAAAGCTATTGTTCTATTGAGTGCAGAAGAGCTACAAGTACATAACATGGCTATTATTGCTGAACCATTCAAATCCTTTCCATTCTGGGCCTCCTATCAGGGCATTTCGCTCACTAAGCTTTATTAATTTTTGAGTGAAAAGCTTTAATCAGTAACTCCCGCATTGCGGTATATAAGCGTATTTTTATGATTCTGTAGTACTTCATTGCAGCCGTGATGAAATCTAATGATATATTAAATGCCTTTATTCTTCCAACTTAAATTGTATGAGCTCCCAGTTGCGCTGAAGAGGTTCAATCCCCATTCCCTGGACATTGATAAGGAAGAGGCAAGGTCGGCACAGTCTCTAAGTCCTATTCTAGCAGAGGCAAATGCACTAAGCACACCCTCGCTCCTGTTCCCTCAACCAACGACCATTAGGTGAACCTTTGGTGATGATAGCAGCTACCTTGCTGGGGGAAATATTTTTCCCAATTTTTTATCTATTTATTTGTCACAAGTAATCCAAAGATATGCGGGTTAGGTTGATTGGCCAGGTTAAAAATTGTCCCTGAGATGTGTAGTTAGAGGGATTAGCGGGTAAATATGTGGGGGTAGGGCCTGGGTGGGATTGTGGTCGGTGCAGACTCGATGGGCCGAATGGCCTCCCTCTGCACTGTAGGGTTTCCATGTTCTAAGTAGGCTTACATCAACACTGCAATGAAGTAACTGTGAAATTCCCCTAGTTGCCACACTCCTGCTCCTGTTCGGGTACACTGAGGGAGAATTTAGCATGGCCAATGCACCTAACCAGTACATCTTTCCGACTGGAAACCGGAGCACCCGGAGGAAACCCACGCAGACACGGGGAGAACGTGCAGACTCCGCACAGACAGTGACCTGAGGCCGGAATTAAACCCAACTCCCTGGCGCTGTGAGGCAGCAATGCTAACCATTGTGCCACCGTATGGATAACGAAGTTGCCAACATTCACTTTCTGGGCCACTTGACAGCTGTGGAACTGTATTCGGGTTTGTATCAGCCTTGACAAAGCTCTGACGAAGGGTCATCCAGACTCGAAACGTTGGCTCTATTCTCTCTCCACAAATGCTGTCAGACCTGCTGACTTTCTCCGGCATGTTCTGTTTTGGTATCAGATTCCAGCATCCGCAGTATTTTGCCTTTATTGGATCTATGTATCAGCCTTCATAGACACGGGAAGAAATGTGCTCAATCTTTATTTGACACATGTTATTTCAGTAAAGCAGAACGTGAAACACACTTCTCCTGAAGATTAGGTGGCACTGTAAAGCATCTGCCTAGTAGCTGTGAAGAGAACAGCAGAGCCAACGTGCCTTGAATTTGTTAAACGCTGAACGCAAAAACAATTAAAACAGGTAAAATTCCTATGAATTAAAGCAACAAGAACGTAACGATGGCAGGAAATGGGCGGTCGGGACGAGGGTGCTGACCAGAGAATGGAAGTCACTGCAATTCTGAAATGATGGTGCAAACTCTCAGGAAGGTGATCCATGAAGAGAGGTCGTTCAGCCCGTCATGCTTGTGTCAGCTCTTTGGAAAAGTGGACAATTAGTTCCACTCCTTTGCTTTTCCCACAGCCTTGCACATTTTTGTAACCTGCAATTAGTTATCAAATTCCCTTTTTGATAACGATTGCATTTTTTACCTTCACTAATGTGTAACAGAGAAAGCACATTCCTCATTGTGAAACTGACAACACTTACCGGGTCGCATTTGATGATTTGTGATAGGAAGTCTGTGAGGGACTGATAGGATAGAAAACTGTTGCTGTTGCCCAAATGTAGGCCATGCACTGCTGCAGCCATGCTGCCAGCGGCAATCATGGAGGGTGGATTCGATATAAATTTGACATCTGCAAGAGAGAAAAACCAGTGAGATTTATACAGCTAAGCACCTTTTGAGAAGGTGATGGCAAAGGGTGACAAACCCCGTACGTACCGCGTTTGGGCTTTTCTTCTGTTGCAACGCGTTGGCTGCCCTCCCGTCGCAGTGACTGAAGTTCAGTGAGATGTGGCAGAACTAAGTGACGGGAGGCCTCCAGAACTTGGCAGGCACTCAGCGGCCTTCTGATCTGACACCATGCTGACAGCAGGCTGAGCCCCATGCCAGACTGCATTGCTGTAGGTCCCCGGCTCGAGCCCACTTCCATGGGTCTTTTGTGTGCCATGTCACTGCGACTCACAGAGCCCCGCAATCTGCAGGGAGGGAGCACAGTGTGGGGGAGGCCAGGGAGGGGGTGGGCCTCCAGAGCAAGCTTTGGTACTGGTGCCCTGCTTTGGCCAACATCTATGGAGGCAGAATAGTGATACTGAAGCCTTTAAAGAAACACATTTCTGTGTCCACTTTTATGCTTGTGACTGCTCTAGACAAACAGTGTGGCCCGCCCTTTTGTCACACACAAGGAATTATTTGTACCGGAGGCCACTAATTTCAGCATATTAATGAGGGGCGCCTTTGCCTTGTTATTGGATGTCCCAGAGTGAAGAGTGTGGCATCACTGTCGACCTCCCATCGCCTTGTCTTGCGCTATTGAGAGCGCGGGGACAGGGTTCTGCACAGTGAGATGAATTGGACCTGACATGCCGACAAAAGAAAAGGCTGGGGGAGAGGGGGGGTGGGGAACAGGAGGAGGTGGGCGGGGGGGGGGGGTGAGGAAGAGGGGGGGGTGGGAAGGAGGCCACCCCCCCCCCCCCCCCCCCCCGCCAACCATCGCCGCCTCCTCCCCCCACCTGACACCAATTCAAACACACACCCTTCCTAGCCTATCTTGAGACTTCATCCGAAAGGAATAAACAACTTCAGTGTTGTGAGAAGAAAGCGCAGCCACCCGGGAGGAAGACAAAGGAGGCTCAAGCTTCCAACGCTCTTTCTTAAAAACAAGAGATGGGGATGGGGGTGGGGGTGGTGGGAGGGGTGGGGGTAGCAAGCAGGGTGAGCCACTCCTTCGATTCTACATGAAGCCGTAGCATCAAACCCCAGGGCTGGGGGCCATGAATGAAAACCTTTCATTCGGGCAAATCAAAACTGCTCAGAGAATTCATTTGCTAAGACACAACAGGTCCCGACAAGTCACATTCTTGAACTAGCACCGAGATTGAGAGAACGGCGGAGGTGCAGTTGTTTCAAGTTGGTGTCATTAATATCAAGCCGCCAACATTTTAAACTATATAATTATTGGAAGTATGCAACTAAAAACCTGCATCAGCCTGGTTGTGAATTCTTGTTCAGGATATCAAGAATGCCATCCTAACTTTTGGTAACTCCGCCGTTTCTTTTTTTAAAGAGTTATCCCAGCACTTGTCCATGCCAAGATCTATTCATTACCGACAATTATGTGTTAACTTCAAACAACACTAGTAAAATTTTTTTTGACCTACCGCAGCACAAAAGAAGGTCTTTAGCAAAATCCAGCTCTATTAAACAGACAATTCAGAGGCTGCACAAAAGGAATTCTGCTCAACATCACCTTGAATGTAATCCCTTCCATTAAAAGTCTTTTAAATCGTCGCTCCCCCCACCTCCCAAGTCCTTGTTCAATCTTTTGTAATGGATAATTACTTCAGCACTCCATTTATGCGTTCTGTCAATTGCTGAGGGGCAAATGTTGTGTTTCAGCTTTAGGCTTGCCAATTTTCACCCATTGCCAGCGACTCCCCCCACCCTTCCCCAGGAATAAGTAGTAACTGGAGCCATCGATCAAAGTACTGGAATGTCAGAAATGCTCAACCTTTGAACTGTCCTGATTTGTTCCTACATTGTAATTGCCAGCACAGCAAAGCATAGTTCAACCTGGTACAAATATTTTTTTTAAAAAGAGGTTTTGCCACCCGCAAAGTAAACGGAAGGGCCAAAGTTTTTTCTGGGCTAAATGAATAAAGGGCAACCCCCCCCACCCACCCCTCTAAAATCATTTTCCTTTCACTTTATGCACCAGCTTCAATGGATTTTGGACCACACCAGACTATCTATCTCTGGGCGTTCCACAAATTCCTTAGGTCAGATTTTTTTTTAAACTGTTAACTTTTGTTCCATGAACACAAAAATGCTTCAAATTTCTGCAAACTCCGGGTTTGCGCAATAATAATTAGCCATTTCCTTTGGTCGTGGCAGAAATCTTGTTCATCAGCAAAGGGTGTGAATAATAACAGAATCTTGATTAAAAGCAAGGCTTTATCAACCCTCCCCCCTCCCCTTAAATAGCCACCGAGGCAATTCAGTGCTGTGCGAATGTAGCTGATGCGTTTCAATTTGATTATGGCTTTTCAGGACGTTGGTTCGCTTTTGGCTAACTGTTGGGTAGTGGGCGCTCCAATCTAAGTGAAACCTTGTTGCTTCAGAATTCATCAAACAGCAACAATTCAAGTTGGGCAACTTCAATTGGATTAAGCATTCTGTCCTCAAGATGTTTTAAGATCTCAATAATGGCTATCCATTGTTTTGCCTTTGCAAGTCCTCATATACACTGCGCACACTCAAGCTGTGCCTGCTCCTTTACACCAGGCTGGATTGGCAATACTGCGGCAACGTTTCAACACTCTGGAGCAAGCCAGCCACCAGTAACGTGCCAGCTGACAACTGCAACTAAAGAGCCCAATTGCTTTGCAGTTACACTGCCAGTTTTCGGCGAGACGCGGATTCCTCAATGCGCTTTCTTCACATGACATGGATACAAAAATGAGATAATGGAAGGGAACTGGCAGCCGCAGCCAGAGATCAAAAAACGTTTGCACCTGGTCCCTACTTGCATTTATGGGCATACTCCTTTAGAGGGCGATCTTGCCAGCATCAAGCAAGTCACCTACGATGATGTGGGCTAACTAGGAGAACACAACAATTCAGGATTTTCTCGATGGTCCGTGTGTTTATCCAGTCCGTCTCTTGGGCATTGAGGCCAGGAAGGTTCCAAGTTTAATCCCAGCATGTGATTTAGCTTCTCTTGGGCAGTATACTAGAAAGAGCCTCAAATCGCCAAGCACAGGTAGATTTTCATTTCAAAACGACCTGATTGCTTTCCAGTAATTCGGTTCTGCTGCAATAATGCACGGGTGAGCATCTAGCAGAGCAGCGGCGCCTTTTAGGGAACAGCCACCCTCCCAAAACTTGTGTTGACAACTTTCACAATGAAAAGTGAAAGAGGATGCAGGATGCCTCAGGACCTCCTACAAGAAGCCCGTGCCTTTGAAGGGGGAAGGAACATAGACAAAACACTGGTGAAAGAAAAAGGACTTGAGTTGTTCTGACACTGTCCTAGCCTCCTGGCAGTTAGACTGCAGAGCATGAGTTTATGAAGCACAGTGTGCAAATTTGCTTTAGTGGAGAGGAAAATGGGAGTAGAGCCAGCGTTTCAAGTCTAGGTGACCCTTCGGTGACGAAGGGTCATCTGGACTCGAAACGTTGGCTCTATTCTCTCTGCACAGATGCTGTCAGAGCTGCTGAGATTTTCCAGCATTTTTGTTTTTGTTTCAGATTCCAGCATCTGCAGTATTTTGTGTTTATATTAATTAGAAGTAAAAAGAGTTCAGGTGCAAAATTTTTGTTTAAATTTTAAATGATTGAATCTGTGACTCAAACTGTCAAACATTTATGAGCTGATTTAAGGGAAAGCTGGATATGCAGAAGGAAGAAAGGATTAGAAAGTAATGCTGATAGGGTTAGATGTGTGAGTGGGAGGAGCTTGTGAGCATCATAAACACTAGCACTGACCTGTCGGGCTGAATGGCTGCAGATGCTTAGTAATAATATCCTTTGTTACATTTCCAGTGAGTTTAACTTCCCCAGCAATCCTAACTGCATTCTGACCAACCCTGTACATTATAGGTTCTACACACCAGTTTCTCATCACTAGTCAAGTTCAGATAGTCAAGAAGCATGCCGGTAACATCAGCACTTCAGGAAATAGTGGAGGATCTGAGACACAACTCACTTAACTCGCCCTGTGCTAAGAAAAAATAGCAGAGCACCCAACATATCCTTGACTGGTTTCTTGAAATGGTAAAGATGGTACACTCAGCTGTAGCTGCAGTAAAGGCCACCAACGCTGGGAACCTTTAAAATAATCCCATCCAATTGGGTGCCAATTGCTTCATGGTCCACTGCGTTGGTACAGTAAGAAGTCTCACTATGCCAGGTTAAAGTCCAACAGGTTTTCACAAGCTTTTGGAGCGCTGCTCCTTCATCAGGTCACCTGGCGAAGGAGCAGCATTCCGAAAGCTCGTGATTCCAAATAAACTTGTTAGACTTTAACCTGACGTTGTGAGACTTCTTGGACCCCAGTCCAAGGCCGGCATCTCCACATCATCACTGTGTTGGTGACAGGTTATTGCATTAGGTTCCAGGTACAAAGCATAATCCATTTAATGGAAATCTCACATCTTCATTCCAGCTATTGTGCCTGCAATTCCTCTTGTGTTTAGCGTTCAATGGTCTGCAAAGGCCAATTTACAGAATGCAAAAGGAATACATCCTGACTCCATTGAGATGCCTGGCTCCTAAGTATTAGGTATAGGATCTAGCCACCACCCCCCAACCCCCCCCCCCCCCCAACCAGCCGTTCCGAAGTGACACCTCTGAGCGAGTGAAGAGAGACTGAACCCTCCGTACCTGTCGCACAGAGCGCCACAAAAGTCTGCGCGTGTTTGCGGATGATCTGCTTGCTGTCCTTGGGGATGGGTAGCTTGCTGAGGAAGTGTTCAATGAAATCGTGGGGGGTCACGGAGGCTAGATCCCACTTCAGTTTGTTGAGAACAAGCAGCTCCATTTGCTGAAACGAGAAACATAACACATGTGGGCTGTGTCTGCGCCTGGAGTTTAATTTACAAGAAGAAAATCACAAAAACGTGGGCCGTGGGGAATGTGTCCCTGCAGTGGATTCATTAAAGCGCCGATGATAAAACATATCATTGGGGGAGGGGGTTATATTCTATAAAAGGAAAAAAATTGGGGGGTACTTAATATATCCCGGCATTGTAAAAGACAATGTACTCCAAATTGAAGACTTTGGTTTTTTTGATACATGTGATAAATTGCTACATGAGTTACAAAGGGAAAGTCTTTCGGTGGTCAAATGTAACTTGTGGGGTTTTTTTCCCTTCAAAAATTCTGCTCCTGATCTACCGTGTAATTGACAGACTGGATGAATAGATTGGCTGGCGAGCGGAAACAGCAGCATCCTATCAAAGTCTTGAGGGTGGTATCAACAGAGGGCGCCAATGCCGCGCACATGCAGTGGGGATACAAGTCGCCTCGTTACAAATGCAAGAACCAAGCGACCGCGGGGGGGGCTGCAGCATGGGAAATGCTGAAATAAAATTCCCAAACTGCGCCCCTCTCCACTACAAAGTCCCCAGAATCGTTCCGTTTCACAAGAAACAAAATCTTGACACAGAGAACCGTGTAATGTTCCCCATATTAAAAAAAATCAATCCCAGTGTTAATTATTAATAACCATTTTTCGATCGTGCGTGTTATTTCTTTCGGCTATTTGACTTCGGAAAGCAGAAACACTTCGGAGTTTGGACTGTGTGCAAAAGATAAATGAAACAGCGGGTTCCCAGTTAAAATCACTCTGCCGGGTTGATTAATGGAAACCCCGACGCTGGAAAGTATAATTTCTTCAAGGGTGTGTGTGTGTGGGG
This sequence comes from Mustelus asterias, assembly GCF_964213995.1. Classification (NCBI taxonomy): domain Eukaryota; kingdom Metazoa; phylum Chordata; class Chondrichthyes; order Carcharhiniformes; family Triakidae; genus Mustelus; species Mustelus asterias. The sequence goes on from NC_135809.1 coordinate 122,226,291, forward strand.
GTGGAGGAAAGAAAAAAATGCATTTATTGTGGATTTAAATTATTGTCCCTGCAATATTCAGAGCGGTGGAGTGGATCTGCAAACAGGGCAGAGGTTTTTCTGGGGGGGGGGGGGGGGCGGCGAAGGTTTGGAAAAAAAATGTTACGCCAATTCTCAAAATTTCCACATGTCGGGACCTTTTGCAGCGAATTTCCTTATTTGCTACAGATGGGCTAGATTGTAGTGTTTAGGTGTGTGTTGGGGGGGTGGATTACTGCGGATTAAATTTGATGAGGATTTTGTGTGGGCTAGTTGGGGGGGATTAGATATGGGAGGTTTGAACCCCAAATGCGATTTGACTCAAGAAGGGATTGATTCGCCATTTACCAGTAACTCCTCGGGTCGGATGGAGTTGTCGGTATAAATGCAGAGTTTTTCTGCTGTTAATGGGATTGTTTCCTTCATTTTGGACGCGACGAACATGCAAGTGGCCCCCAAGAGTTGCAAGTGGGTCTTCCTTGTCAGTTCAACGGACAGATATCGGTCCAGATAATTCATAGCTATCGGGAACACCTCTTCCTCGCATTTCTGCTCTTCGCATACCTAGGAAAGACCAAAGTGGGAGAAGGCGACAGATTAGCTCACTACATGAAGGGGAAAAAAAGGGAGACTCCTTTAATGCCAACACTTTTTCGTTAAAATTCTGCGGCACCCGGGCTCCAGATATGTACACATTGCCCCCTCCTTTACTCTGCCCAACTAATTCGGATCGAGCCAAGTGTCATCCAATACAGTCCCAACATTTTTTTGCCTCTCTGTCGCTCCCCCCTCCTCTCTCTCTCTCTCCCCATTACAGCCGGAGCTGAATTTCCACGTCGTCATCTTTTCAAAAAATATTTTAAAATATTTAAAAATTAGCCCGGCCGATGGAAATGAGATGAAAATCTTGCCCGGGCGCCCCTCTTTCGAAATCGGGGTCACTCGGGACATTTCAGGGTGGGGAACCCTCCCAAAAGAACTAAATTTCATTGCCTCCCTCCGGGGAAGAAGAGCAGGAGGAGGAGGCAAGGGGGAGGCGCGTTGTCGGGAGAAGGCTGCAAGTTTGGAGAGAAAATGCGGCGACATCACAGAAAACCCTTTCGCTTCTCTCTCCCCCACCCCCTGCACAATTTCAAAAAAAGATTAAAAATAGAAGGCGGCCGCCAAAGGGGGTGAAAATGGCACGAAAATGTGCAGGACCCTTCCAACCATACGCCCCCACACTTTTCCTACCCACTGAGCCCCCTCGTCCCCCTCAATTTTAATCCTTTATTCCCACCCCCCCTCTCCCCTGCAGGGAAGTTACTGGGAAGTTTTGAGTGGGCTGGAACGTGGGTGTCCCCACACTTTGCAACAAAGACTCGGGTGAATTTCCTGCTGCAACTCGCCCCAAGTGCCTGTAAATTCACCAGCCATGTGCCCCCCTTCCTTAGCCCCTGTACCCTGGCGCTGCCAGCTCGCAGACAAGGAAAGGGGGGGCAGTAGTTCCAGTGACTTTGTTTGAACCACCAGTTGATGTGTATGTGCGAGAGAAAGAGGGGGGGGGGGGGTTTCAGCGCGATACGGAACAAGATGGCGTATAATACTGGCACGTACTGAACTTGCATACGTGTACAGCCGAATTTAGGGTTTTAAAATTAATTTCTGAGCTCCCCCTTCCTCCACCCCTTGCCCCGAAGCTGGGGGAAGGGAGCAAAAAATAGGGGGCAAGCGCTGGCGTTCAAACCGAGTGTCCCAGGCGGTCCCTACAAATGCCCTCAGCACCTTCTTCACCTTATGGAGATAAAGAAGGGTATTGGAAAACTGCAAGGCAATAGCGGGGGCGAGGAGAGGAGGCAAGGGAAAATGTCCAAAGGGAGAAGCTACATTTTTATAAAATAAATTCAATCAAAATTAAAGGGAGAAGGGGGTAGAAGCAGCGAAACCAGGGTGTCTTGGGGGGGGATTGGCTTTGGAGTGTCAAGTCCCCCAGTTTACTGTCAGGCTACAAGACTTGTCTTCCCATTTTAATTCCTTTTTCTAACCCCCCCCCCCCCCCCCCTATTAAGAATACCGGGTAGATACGAGTTGACTCCTCTGCAGATTGCCAATGCCAGCTCCCTTGCACATAACACATTTAGATTATATGTCTATATAAGATTCTCTGCACAAACCTCCAACATCCAAGTCGCAACAATCTTCCTCATGGAAGGCAGAATTTCTTTTTGGACGCACTTGAAATAGCTTAGGGAGGGCAGACAGTTCTCTTCGCTTCTGAGCATGGTCTGCAGGACTCGATCATTGATTAAATTGGGGTCCTTGTAAGCTCTTCTGATCGTCTCCCCCTCGCAGCATAGTAGCTGATGTTCCATTGCTAGGGCTTCTCTCTCTCTCTCTTTCTCTCCCTTTCTCTCTCTCTCTCCTTAGTGCATTGACTAAAACGGGGATGCTACTGCCTCTGGAGGCTATAGTTCAGGGAAAAAAACTTAACTATAACTTGCCCGCAAGTGACGCAATAGCCTTTGAGTTGTTGTTATGCAGAGCAGCTGCTAGTGGGAGATCAAAGAACATAGAGGCCGGCAGAGGGGCAGAGCTTATAAAGCCGCCCCGTATGCAGGAAAGGAGGGCAGGCAGGATTTATCAATGTAAATTCAAATTCGACCTTATTCAATGCGGCGACTCGGTGTAACAGGCTTATTCTGATTTGAGCCGGACACACACACTCACAAATATATATAAATGATTAGAAAACATTTTTCAAAAATAGAAATAAGAAATCCGTGTAATATTGTAACAGTGGGAACTTGTAGTCAGCTGTCAGTCAATCCACAGATTGATTGTCTGTCCAACGGTAAGACAAGTTAGAAAGTGGAAGCATTTTGAGTAGAATGGGAACATAGTTAATTTAAAATAGATTTATGGTATACAAAACCTCTGGGTTCGCACACACACATATTTGGGCATAGCACAATGACCTCGCTTTACTGGGTTAAAAAAAAAACATGCATTTTGTGTTGCCGGTTGTGTGCGTGTGTGTTTTGTAAAAAGTTTTTTCGTCCAAGTTTTAAGATTGAAATGCTCTCTCTACCCCCATTGCATTTTATTAATTTGCTGATCTGCTTTGTCCACCACCTCCCGCCCCCCCCCCCCCGTTGGTGAGCCCTCTCTCTCTCTTCCAAGAGGTCAGTCCAGTTTATGCGAGGCTTATACTGCTTTCCAGAAACATTGATTCCGCCACTGCTACGAATCCATATTTTTCCCTTCTTTAAAATAAAACCCACTGTAAAAGTTTTTTTCTCTCGCTCGGGGAAGAGTGGGTGGGTGGGAGGTTAAATTGGCCCCCCCAAAAATTTCCTCTATCCGACAGAGCAACTCCTTACGCCGGTAGAAATAAGAAGCGAAGGTATTAGCATAACCAATGGTGGAAAAGATTGTTACCAGGCAGATCAGTGAGCCATCGGCCGCGACTACCATCGATCATTCAGGCATCCAGCCCGATCCCTTTTGTTCAAAAGAATGTGAAAGTACTCACAATAGTTTTATTTGGAGGGGGAGGCATCAGAAAAAGGGATCACCTTGATGTGAATAACTTGTATTCCTTTATAAACACATAGATATATATATAAATATTGCACTAAATCCCTATTTTAAAAAATGAAACTGCCAAACTTTTTAATCAACCCCTTTGTAATTCTGAAAGTGATTGTACTTTCAAGAGATAAAGTTAAAGTTTTAATTTTAATTAATTGTGGCTGGTTTATTATTCCCCCCCCCCCTTCCCTCCTTGTTGCTTTAATTTTATTTCATGCGGAAAAAAGATCCCCCCTCCTCTCTCTAAGTCTTATTTTTTTCTCTCCTCCCTCGCTGTGAATCCTGTCGCATGATTATTAATGGAGCCGGGACATTCCTAGCATTCCAGACTGCGCCTACATTAACAAGTCCACATGCTCCGTTTGCATCTAATTACCGTAATACAGCTAAGCTATTGTTCCCGAGGAAACCAAGCTTTTGCCAAGCGACCCAGATCATTTGTCAAAACGGATGTAAGGAGGGATCTGTGTATTGCACTTAAAACACACACACACACACACAAACGACGCCACTGACTGACTACCTTCTAAGATTTCGGCTTGCTGTCCTGCACTGACTGACCCCCCCTTCCTTTGTGTTAATAATGATATGAAATAAACTAATTATTGGAGATTTTAACCAAACGAAGGGAATCAGACTTTTGAATGGACCTACCTCGCACTAAGTTGATCTTTCGCTACACCCTAGCTATGGCTGTAACACTTTCCTTCTCTATGAACGGTATACTTTGTCTGTATAGCGCGCAAGAAACAATACTTTTCACTGTATTTATGTGACGATAATAAATCAAATCAAAACAGAGGGGGAGAGGGAGGAAGGAAGCAAAGAGGGGGTGGGGGAAAGGGGTAAAGAAAAAAGTTGGCGAGTTTCGCTGCAAGTTTCTGCACCCGAATCCTCCCCAAAAGCGGATACCGCTCCTGGCTGTGTTACTGTCGCAGTCGAGACCGGGGGGGGGGGGGGAACCCACATTGCACAGCTTTCATTTTGCTTGCTGGTTCGGGATCACAAGCGTCCACTGCTTCGGAGAGGCTGGGGCGATTTAACATCATAAAGTTTACATAAAGAAAACCTTGGAGGCAGGGAATGATGAATTTATTTCAGACCCGTTTAGGTTTCCTGTTTACATCTGGAGTGGGGGTGTAGCCTCCAGCTCTGCCATTCAAGCATCATGACCCATTTTACTGGCGAGCGGGACTGGAATCAATATACATGAAGCCCCTTTCCTATCTAAACGTGCAGAGATTAGAAGTCGCAACACTTTGAACAAAAAAAACACATTTCTCAATCACTGCCACCCAATGCTGCCTACAGCATGGCTGGAAACTTTCTCTTCCAAACGCTTACACAGATTTTAAAAAAGCCCCCATCTAAGCTGTCTGTTACTGACAGGCGTAAACGCCGCGGAGGATCCGTGGCTCAATGCAGGCTGGTAAGAGTACAACATATAATACGGTAGAAGTGGCTGCCAGCAGAGGGCAGACCGCCGACTACTCTGGACAATACGGTAACTGGGTGTGTTTGACCGACAGGTAGACCGAGATTGCTCCAGGTAAAAGGAAAATAACTGAAGCGGCTACAGGCGTCACCTGGGAGCTTTTGGACCGAGATGAAACACGAATACAGACTGCTTCGACGCTCAGTAACCTAACCTGCAGAGTTAAACGAGCCAAGATTGCTGGCATAAAATATATTCCCACTGCCTAGCTATTGGCAACACTTAATTGACATTTTACACATTTCATTTGCAAAAGAGATTGTTTTGAACTTGTGATTGCAGGTTTAAAGTTTATTTATTAGTGTCACAAGTAGGCTGACATTAACGCTGCAATGAAGTTACTGTGAAAATCCCCTAGTCGCCACACTCCGGCACCTGTTCGGGTACACTGAGGGGGAATTTAGCATGGCCAATGCACTGAACCAGCGCATCTTTCGGATGGGAGAAAACCGGAGGAAACCCACACAGACACAGGGAGAACATGCAAACTCCACACAGACAGTGACCCAAGACAAGAATCAAACCTGGGTCCCTGGCACTGTGAGGCAGCAGTGCTAACCATTGTGTCTTACTGTGCTTACTCCAGTCCAACGCCGGCATCTCCACACCACTGTAGAAATACAGTAGAAACCATCTTAGAAAATGTCTGCAATCTTTTGATATGCACTGATGGGTGATGATGTAAATAACTGCCTCACTGGATATAGATAACTTACATTTTTGCTTCTCAGCTCATAGACAAAGTATTGGGTGAATACCATTGGGTAGATGGTGCCAATGAATCAATAAACTAGCACAAATCACTGCCTTCAGAAGGAAGCCATGGTGTGGAGATGCCGGCGTTGGACTGGGGTGGGCACAGTAAGAAGTCTCACACCACCAGGTTAAAATCTAATAGGTTTATTTGGAATCATGAGCTTTCGGAGCGCTGCTTCAGCCTGAACGAGTACGCCACTACAGTAACTGACTTCATTAGTAAGTGTGTAGAAGACTGTGTGCCAAAGAAGCAAATCTGTGTGTTCTCCAACCAGAAACCATGGATGAACAGGGATATTCACTGCTTGCTGAAGTCCAGGTCTGAGGCGTTCAAGTCAGGCAACACTGACCTATACAAGAAAGCCAGATACGATCTAAGGAGACCCATCAAAAATACCAAAAGACAGTACCAGACCAAGCTAGAGTCCCAGGTTAGCCACACCAACCTCTGCCGACTATGGCAAGATTTGCAAGACATAACAGGCTACAAGATGAAGGCATGTAAAATCGCCGGCTCCAATGCACCCCTCCCTGATGAGCTACACCCGTTTTGAGCAAGAGGTCAGTGAGAGCATGCCCTCCATCCTGGAAGCCCTGGGTGAACCTATATCTGAGGTCACCATTGCAGATGTCAGAGCAGCTTTCTCAAAGGTCAACCCATGGAAAGCGACTGGCCCGGATGGGGTCCCCGGCCGAGCACTCAGATCCTGCATGGATCAGTGGGAGGGGGTATTCACAGACATCTTCAACCTCTCATTAAAACAATCTGAGGTCCCTATCTGCTTCAAGAAGATGACCATCCTGGTACCTAAGAAAAATCAAGCAGCGTGCCTCAATGACTATCAGCTGGTGGCTCTGACATCCATCATTATGAAGTGCTTCGAAAGGCTAGTCATGGCATGAATCAATTCCAGCCTCCCGGACTACCTGGATCCACTACAGTTTGCCTACCGCAGCAACAGGCCACAGCAGATGCCATCTCCCTGGCCCTGCACTCAACCCTGGAACAGCTAGATAACAAAGGCACCTATGTCAGACTCTTATTTATTGACAACAGCTCAACTTCAAAGCTATTATTCCCATGAGACTCATCTCCAAACTACGTGGCCTGGGCCTTGGCACCTCCCTCTGTGACTGGATCCTGAACTTCCTGACTCACAGACCACAATCAGTAAGGATAGGCAACACCTCCTCCATGATCATCCTCAACACCAGTGCTCCACAAGGCTGTATTCTCAGCCATTTACTATGCACCTTATACACCTATGACTGTGGGGCCAAATTCCCCTCCAATTCGATTTTCTAGTTTGCTGACGACACCACTGTAGTGGGTCGGATCTCAAACAATGATGAGACAGAGTACAGAATGAGATAGAGAATCTGGTGGCAGCAACAATAATCTCTCCCTCAATGTCAACAAAATGAAGGAGATTGTCATTTACTTCAGGAAGCGTCGAAGAGAACATGCCCCTGTCTACACCAAAGGGGACGAAGTAGAAAAGGTCGAGAGCTTCAAGTTTTTAGGTGTCCAGATCAGCAACAACCTGTCCTGTTCCCCCCATGTCAGCACTATTGTTAAGAAAGTCCACCAACACTTCTACTCCCTCAGAAGACTAAGGAAATTTGGCATGTCAGCTACGACTCTCACCAACTTTTACAGATTCCACATAGAAAGCATTCTTTCTGGTTGTATCGCAGCTTGGTATGGCTCCTGCTCTGCCCAAGACCGCAAGGAACTACAAAAGGTCATGAATGTAGCCCAATCCATCACGCAAACAGCCTCCCATCCATTGACTCTGTCTACACTTCCTGCTGCCTCACCAAAGCAGCCAGCATAATCAAGGACCCAATGCACCCCGGACATTCTCCCTTCCACCTTCTTCCGTCGGGAAAAAGATACAAAAGTCTGAGGTCACGTACCGACCGACTCAAGAACAGCTTCTTCCCTGCTGCTGTCAGACTTTTGAATGGACTTACCTTGCATTATGTTGATCTTTTTCCTCACCCTAGCTATGACTGTAACATACATTCTGCACTCTCATTCCCTTCTCTATGAACGGTATGTTTTGTCTGTATAGCATACAAAAAACAATACTTTTCACTGTATGTTAATACATGTGACAATAATAAATCAAATCGAATCAAATCTTCATCAGGTGAGTGGGTGAGTGAGTGAGGTAATCCTTCGTCACTCACCTGATGAAGGAGTTGCACTCTGAAAGCTCGTGATTCCAAATAAACCTGTTGGACTTTAACCTGGTTTTGTGAGACTTCTTACTGTTCAGAAGGGAATAATGGGGAGAGAATTAGTTTATAACTTGGCTCAGTGGTAGTATTCTCATTCCTGTGTGATTTACTTCTCGCTTCAAGCCCCTCTTAAGGAGTTTAGCACATAATATCTACTGATAGATCACAGTTGTACATAGCAAGTGCATTATTTCAGATCAGATATTCAACTGAGACTCAAACTCCCTGCCTTATTGGATTAAAGAGGCATTATAGATCGCTTGCACTATGCACCTGTCTGGTGCCCTGGACACTATTTTTGTGAACAACACCAAAATAAAGGTTAAGTGGTACTTTGTCTTATTGCTGCCTATCGAACCTTGCCTGTGTAAAATAGCTGTTGTAGTTACCTACACTGTAACTATACTATAACTAACTCATTACTGCCCTGTGTCTTTTTGAAAGTCATGAGAAGAGATTATTAATCAAAGTATTATTTTTCTTGATTCATGACTTTCTCCAAAACCAAAATCATCTTATTTTGATCTTGCCAAAAACTCTGTAATTTATTCCCTACTTCATCCCCTTCTGTGGTTCATTCAGGTTGAACCCACTGGAGTACAGACTTCGTATCTTACCAAACATAGCCTCAAACTTCGTATCCTATGACCATGTAATGTTCAAGGTGTCTCCCACATTGGCTGTTGCCTCCCTTCACCTATACCTCACCATGCTGATGTTGAAAGCAATTAGCCACATTTTGGATATCGGAGAACCTCAAATGATCTCTTCACCGACCTCTCCCTGCTCAATCTCTACCAACCATATCCTGTCCCACAACAAGCACTGCTTGCCCATCTTCCTTCTATTCACCTAACCTCCACTGTCTACAAACATACCAAAGGACATCTCTTCTGATGACTCTTCTGAGAATAGTCTGCTCTGGTAGGATTGCCAGCTCTCAGGATTGTCCATAAATCTCCAGGTATTGAAGCTTATTATTCAGGACACTGTTGCAAACAATGCAGGAGAAAAGTTAGAAAGGCATTAAAAAGAAATGTGCCTTTTTCTTTCAACATTTTCATGCATTTGTTAAAAGGACTTTCAGTGGTCATTTGATAAGTTTAAGTTTATTTACTAGTGTCACAAGTAGGTTTACATTAACATTGCAATGAAGTTACAGTGAAAATCCCCTAGTTGTCACACTTCAGCGCCTGTTGGATACACTGAGGGAGAATTTAGCATGGCCAATGCATCTAATCAGCATGTCTTTTGGACTGTGGGAGGAAATCGGAGCACCCGGAGGAAACGCATGCAGACTCCACACAGACAGTGACCCAAGCCCAGAAGCAAACCTGGGTCCCTGGTGCTGTGAGGCAGCAGTGCTAACCACTGTGCCACCATACTGCATTCTAGATTCTAGATTTGCTCGCAAAAATGTAGCGCAAATGGGATGAAGGTGGTAAAAGTTCAGCGACTTCATTTGTTATAGTTAAACTGTATCTTGAAATAAGTGTAGTGTTAAAAAGCTTCCTAGTGTGTCAATAGAATCACACCTAGAGTGAAATACCTTATCCTCACACTAATGCCAAAATAGAAAAACTGTTGGGGTCTAGTCAGGCTTCATAACATACTTTGGGGTTTCTGAATTGTATGTTAACAATAGATTAAGGGGAGATTTGGTTGAGGTGTTCAGTAGGGTTATGACAGAGTACATGAGGAGATATTCTTTCCAGTGCTAGAATTGTTATAACTGGAGAAAGCCGCTTTATGATAACTGCCAACTGAAACAGAGGTGAGATGAGGAAACAATTTTTCAATGCAGTGAGTTGTTACGATCTGGAATGCACTTCCTGAAGGTCACAATTGATTAAATGTATGAAGAGGAAAAGTTTAAAGGTCATGGGGAGAGTGTGAGGGAGTGGGATTAATTGAATAGCTCCTTCATAGAACTCACACAGTTAGTGGGCTGAATGACCTCCTTCTGTATCGTATCATTCTATGGTTCTAGAAAAATCGGAGAAGGTGGAAGAAAGAATATTTGATTGACAGTCATAGAATCATAGAATCCCTACAGTGCAGAAAGTGGCCATTCGGCCCATCAAGCCTACACCGACCGCAATCCCACCCAGGCTCTATCCCCATAACCTCATGTATTTACCCTGCTGTGCCACGAAGGGGCAATTTAGCATGGCCAATCAACCTAATGGGCATGTCATTTGGACTGCGGGAGGAAACCGGAGCACCTGGAGGATACAAACTCCGCACAGTCACCTGAGGCTGGATTTGAACGCGGGTCCCTGGCGCTGTGAGGCAGCAGTGCTAACCACAGTGCCACTGTGCCGCCCCCATCATGGGAAGGCAATGCACCATGAGAAATGGCAGCAGCATTCTTTATTTTTAATCTGATTCATTTTCCACAATAGTGAAAGCAAAAGCCTTCTCAATCAAGGGTGATATATATTTTTAGAAATAAGATTGTATTCGAAACAAAGGTCAGAAATCAGCTTATATGAGACTTTTAGTTTTGGCAGCAGTGTCTACTGAAGCACAGGCTGGATAGGTAGATCAGTCTTCTGTTCATGATATCTTTTAACAACCATAATGAACATATTGATAGAAGGCAATTTAATCTTGCAATAATTCTAAATGACATGGTTAATCCAAATGTGTAATAGATATAATTCAGAATGATTTACAGAGTCTTGAATGCTGGGCAATAAGTACCACTGCAAATGAGTGTAATAATGCATCTAAGTAGAATAACCTTTTAAAAATAAGAATGTTTGGATATTGCAATTAGAGCCAACCATGGTAATAATGAAACTGATAAGGAACTTGCATTTATCTATGGCTACTTTCACATCCTCAAGCTGCTAAATTACTTTTGAAATGTAGCCACTCTTGTTTTGTAGGCAAATAGGGCAGCCAATCTGCACACTGCAAAGTCCCACTGGCAGTGTTGAGATAAATGGCTAGCCAATCTCCCAGTGCCCTGTGGAACCGGGGCATCCTTGCAGAATGGCGCCCAAGCGTGCTGAAGCTGGGCTCACTGGCATGTGTAGCCTCCCCACCCCCAATACCGGCACGAATCTTCCCACTCTCCAAAAAGATGACTGAATGTGGGATGATTGCAGTGCAGAGTACACCTGAGAGACCAGCGTGGATCTCTCCATTATTCTCACTGTTATAACATTTTCAGTTTTCTTTGGGGAGAATTCCACCCATTAAGTCAAATGTGCAGAGTGCTATTAGGAAACATTTACACACACAAAGGCTGGTAGATGTTTGGAATTGTCTTCCGCTAATGGCAATTGTTGCAAGGTTGTTAATCCTAAATCTGAGATTGATAGTTTTTTGTTAACCAAAGATACAAGGGCTATGGGGCACAAGGGAGTATATAGAGTTAGGATGCAGATCAGTCATGATCTCAATAAATAGTGGAAAAGGCTTGAGGAGCAAAATGGCCAACTCCTATTCATACGTTTCTAAAGTTTCCATAAGGAAAAGCAGCAGTGAGTTCAACTTGGTTACATTGGTAAAAATAAAGGGTTAATTAATTACCTATTCTGTGGAAGCTGACTTCAGCTAGATCAGTAGTGGAGATATTGCAATTGTACAGAGGGTTGGTGAGGCCACACCTGGAGTATTCTATGCAGTTTTGGTGTCCTTATCTGAAGAAAGATGACCTTGCTAAAGAGGGAGTACAGCGAAGGTTTACCAGGCTGATTCCTGGGATTGGCGGGTCTGTCATATGACGAGAGACTAAGTCAGTTAGGATTATATTCATTGGAGTTTAAAAGAGTGAGAGGGGATCTTGATTTGATTTGATTTGATTTGATTTATTATTGTCACATGTATTAACATACAGTGAAAAGTATTGTTTCTTGCGCGCTACATAGACAAAACATACTGTTCATAGAGAAGGAAACGAGAGAGTGCAGAATGTAGTGTTACAGTCATAGCGAGAGTGTAGAGAAAGATCAACTTAATGCAAGGTAAGTCCATTCAAAAGTCTGACAGCAACAGGGAAGAAGCTGTCCTTGAGTCGGTTGGTACGTGACCTCAGACTTTTGTATCTTTTTCCCGAAGGAAGAAGGTGGAAGAGAGAATGTCCGGGGTGCGTGGGGTCCTTAATTATGCTGGCTGCTTTGCTGAGGCCGCGCGAAATGTTGACAGAGTCAATGGATGGGAGGCTGGTTTGCATGATGGATTGTTTCCTCATCTCACCTCTGTTTCAGTTGGCAGTTATCATAAAGCGGCTTTCTCCAGTTATAACAATTCTAACACTGGAAAGAATATCTCCTCATGTACTCTGTCATAACCCTACTGAACACCTCAACCAAATCTCCCCTTAATCTATGCATTCACAAACTTTTGTAGCTCATTGCGGTCTTGGGCAGAACAGGAGCCATGCCAAGCTGTGATACAATATGTCGTAGAAACTTATAAAATTCTAATAAGGTTAGACAGGGTAGATTCAGAAAGAATGTTCCTGATGGTGGGGGAATCCAGAACTAGGGGTCATAGTTCGAGGAAAAGGGGTAAACCTTTTAGAATTGAGATGAGGAGAAATTTCTTCACCCAGAGGGTGGTGAATGTGTGGAATTCACTACCGCAGAAAGTCGTTGAGGCTAAAACGTTGTCTGATTGAATTTGATAATCAGCCAAGATCAAAATGAATGGCGGAGTAGGCTTGAAGGGTGGAATTGCAAACTCCTGCTTCTAGTTTCTATGTTTCTATTTAAATTAGCAGGACTGAAGAATTGTCCTGATCAATGCCCAGCACTGTGTGTTAATGTACATATGGGCAAGGACAAGATTGGCCTCAGCTCTGAGGCCAATGAGCAGATGAATAAACTCGATGAAGGTTTCACATGTAATTATTGGCTACATTGCTGGAGTGTTGAATGACTCTAATGCTGCTGTCCCAACAAGGAGTCGATGCCTTTACATGGCAGGAGTGAGAGCTGTGTGGAGGGAGGTAAATGATGAGGAAATAATTCCTGAATAAGAAACTAGAAGGGGGTAAATTTGATGTAAGTGATTATTTGTGCGCTGGTGATTAATAAGATGGAAACTAAGATGTTTGTTTTTTGGAAGCATGACCAAGACGCATAATTGTAACCTGGAAACCACGAGATGGGCTTAAGTTCAATCCCTTCACATTTAGAGTTGCACATTTATCGAATAACCTGAGGACCAAGTGTGGTGAATGAATGCAAGATCTGTGAAAACTCCAAAGAAGGAAATAGTAAATTTCCTGATTAGGGAGGGAGTGAAAGGACGCAGGAGCACAGGATGGAGACAACACTGTCTGAAGCATAGATCCAAAAATTAGATATCAATCAAAGTGAGCTGTATTGGCACCATGGCATTTTTCATTCTTCAACCTTTTTCCTATTAAAGAGTTTAAGATTTCAGAATGTGCAGCGAATAGGAAGCTGCAATTTTGGCAAATCCGTTCACTGAATGACCTCTCACCTCTCTCCATAAGGGACACAGTCATCACTTGTGCAAAAAAAAAGTCTCAAAGTGCACATTATGCAAAGAACTGCTCCTTTTCCAGTTTCTTTTCATTTGAATACACCACTGTTTTGCATCTGAAAGTAGTTAAACATCAAATTTGTGGTGCCATTTTTGTTGAAAATATGGGTTGTTTCTTCAGTAAACCATGGAGCTAATAGGAATGTATAGCTGTGTGACTTATTGAGTAAAGTAAATATGTTTTCCACATTATGGCTGTTGCATAGGAAGAAAGCCATTGATCATTTCAGTTCAATCCAGATTATCAATATGCTAGTGTTAAAATAAAGTGCCTCAAAATAGCGGAGAACAAATTATCTCATAACCTTGGAGAGCCAGGGAGCAGAGGAGATTAACTCAGATTGGACCAGGAATGAGGGGCTTAGCTATGTGGAGCTAAAGACCGGGGAAACTGAGATCGATCTCCTTAAAGTAACGATGGTTAAGGGGAGCTTTAACAGAGCTGTTTGAAATTATGAAGCCTTTCAATCGAATAGATGAGTTTTTTCTTCTAGCAGAAGGCATGATGAACCAGATTTAAGATAATTAGCAAAAGAACCAGAGTGGAAAGCAAGAAGAATTATTTAGAACAACGGAAAACGCTGGTAAAACTCAGCAGATCTTGCAGTATTTGTGGAGAGAGAAATGCAGGGTTAACATTTCGAGTCTGTATAATTCCGCTCTGGAGAAGAGTCATGCGGACTTGAAATGTTGCCCGGGATTTTCTGCTCCCTCTTGGCTGGTCCATCAAATTTTCCATCCCGCCCCTGGTGATTGCTCATAGAATTGGCTCATAGAACCCCTACATTGAAGTGTTAATGTCAGTCTATTTGTGACAATAATAAGTAAACTTAAAACTTTAAAAAACCTGCAATTCAGAAGGAGGCCATTCAGCCCACCAAGCCTGGACTGACAACAATCCCATCCAGGCTTTAACAGGCTATTACTGTAACCCCACACATTTATCCTATAATAGAAAGGATATTATTAAACTAGAAAAAGAGCAGAAAAGATGTGCTGAAAAGATTTACCGGGACTTGATGGTTTGAGCTATAAGGAGAGGCTAGATGGAGTGGGACTGTTTTTTCTGGAACTTAGGAGGTTTAGGGGTGATCTTATAGAAGTCTATAAAAAATTAAGGACATAGATAAGGTAGATAGTCAACATCTTTTCCCAAAGATAGGGGAGTCTAAAACTAGAGGGCATAGGTTTAAGGTGAGAGGGGAGAGATACAAAAAGGCCCAGAGAGGCAATTTTTTCACACAGAGTGGTGAGTGTCTGGAACAAGCTGTCAGAGACAGTAGTAGAGGCGGGTACAACTTTGTCTTTTAAAAAGCATTTGGACAGTTACATGGGTAAGATGGGTACAGAGGGATATAGGCCAAATGCGGGCAATTGGGACTAGGGACGAAGGACCTGTTTCCATGCTGCAAACCTCTATGACTCATGACTCTATAATCTCCTGAACACTAAGGGGCAATTTAGTATGGCCAATCAATCCAGCCCGCACATCTCTGGACTGTGGGAGGAAACTGGAACACCCAGAGGAAACCCACACAGACACGGGGAGAAAGTTCCAGAGTGGAAAGCAAGAAGAATTATTTAGAATAATGGAAAATGCTGGAAAAACTCAGCAGGTCTTGCAGCATTTGTGGGAAGAGAAATGCAGAGTCATTTACACAGACAGTCACCCAAGGCCAGCATTGAACTCGGGTTCCTGGTGCTGCGAGGCAGCAGTGCTAGCCACTGTGCCATCGTTCCACCCTCTATCATGGGCGGGGCCAGAAAATCTCAGCCGTTAACTTGTTCTCTCTCCACAGAAGCTGTCAGACCTGTTGTGTTTTTCCTGCATTTTCTGCTTTTTTTGTCACGTTTCCAGCATCCACAGTACTTTGCTTCCAATTAAGAATTATTTTTCTAACAGAGAGAATTGATCTGGAGTGTACAGTCAGAAAGTGCAGTGGAAACAGATTTAATAGTAACATTCAAAATGAAATGGTTTATGTAAAGGAAAATTTTGCAGGGCTCTGGGAAAAGAGTAGGGGAGAGATAAACATTGGAGACAGCACAGACATAATGTGCAATATCATTCTCAGAGGAAATTACAATAGTGCCATTTGATGATATTGAAAAGTGGCACCTCCTGTCTAACAGCTTG
Source organism: Mustelus asterias (assembly GCF_964213995.1). NCBI lineage: Eukaryota > Metazoa > Chordata > Chondrichthyes > Carcharhiniformes > Triakidae > Mustelus > Mustelus asterias. Next base: position 122,242,040 of record NC_135809.1, read on the forward strand.
CAAAGTCAACAAAGGTATATGTCTCTCTGAAAGCTTAGTTTATTTCATTTATTAGTGTCTCAAGTAGGCTTACATTAACACTGCAATGAAGTTACCGTGAAAATCCCCTAGTTGTCACACTCCACCGCCTGTTCGGGTACACTGAGGGAGAATTTAGCATGGCCAATGCAACTAGCCAACATATCTTTTGGACTGTGGGTGGAAACCCATGCAAAAACGGGAAGAACATGCAGACTCCACACAGACAGTGACTCAAGCCGGGAATCGAACCTGGGTCCCCGGCGCAGTGAGGTAGTGGTGCTAACCACTGTGCCGTCCCAAGGTTCTCTTCCATGACAGTTGGTAACATGACATCTTGTGCAGTAACTAACACCTTCTCTTGTTTGGATCTTTCCCAATTAACCCAATGTTAAGTTAAATGTGTGTTCATAAAAAAAATCCTAAATTAGTCTTTGCACAAGGTGATCATGAAAGGATTCTGACAGATGAGCAAAGTCACTCGAGGCTTCCAATGGAAAAATGAACAGATGCAACTGGCTGTTGTTTGATTTAATATTACGTTGATCTTTACCAAAAAGATACTGCAATTTTGGAAGACCATTTAAGTAAGCAACTTCTCTCCAGAAATCACCCAGTTAACATTTTTGAACAAATAAACCCACTGACAACACATTATGTAAATAATTGCTGACGTTTTATTTTATTGATGTCCTTTTTAAGCTCCCCTCGCCTTAGGCATTTCCTGGCCAAGATAGTGGTCAGCTGATCTGTTCATACCTCTACTGAACTCGATCTTGAGCTAAGTGCGATGAACTGTGGTGAGTTGGTATGATGTTTGATTTTCAAAATACGGGAGAATGGGGTTGAGAAACAGATCAGCCATTGATCGAATGGTAGAGCAGACTCGATGGGCCAAATGGCCTAATCCTGCTTCGATACGGCTCCTTGCAGCAAATGTTTACCAGGCTGATTCCTGGGATGGCAGGTCTGTCATATGAGGAGAGACTAAGTCAGTTAGGATTGTATTCTTGGAGTTTAGAAGAGTGAGAGGGGGTCTCATAGAAACTTCTAAAATTCTAACAGGATTAGGCAGGGTAGATTCAGAAAGAATGTTCCCAATGGTGGGGGAGTCCAGAACTAGGGGTTATAGTTTGAGGATAAGGGGTACACCTTTAGAGCTGAGAAGAAATTTCTTCACCCAGAGAGTGGTGAATCTGTGGGATTCACTACCACAGAAAGTAGTTGAGGCCAAAACATTGTGTGATTTAGATATTAGATATTTAGAAATTAGATATCACTCTTGGGCTAAAGAGATCAAGAGATATGAAGGGGATGGAGGATCAGGATATTGAATTTGATGATCAGCCATGATCATGATAAATGGCAGAGCAGGCTCGAAGGGCCGAATAGCCTACTCCTGTTTCTATGTTTTTATATAGAATCATAGAGTCCCTATAGAGCAGAAGGACGTAATTTGGCCCATCGAGTCTGCACCAACCACAATCCCACCCAGGTCCTATCCCCATAACTTCACTTATTTACCCTGCTTGTCCCCTTGACACTAAGGGCCAATTTATTATGGCCAATCCACCTAACCCGCACATCTTTGGACTGTGGGAGGAAACCGGAGCACCCGGAGGAAACCCACGCAGACACGGGGAGAACGTGCAAACTCCACACAGACAGTCACCCAAGGCTGGAATTGAACCCAGGTCCCTGGAATTGAACCCAGGTCCCTGGCACTGTGAGGCAGCAGTGCTAACCACTGTGCCACTGTGCTGCTCCTTGTATTTTATGGTTTTATGGAATTGGAGGAGCTTAGAGATCTTAGAAAGTTGTAGGACTGACGGAAGTTTCAGCAACAGGGAAGGAAAAGGCTATGAAAAGATTTGAGAAAAAAAGAATCAAAATGTTGAAAAATGGAGGCTATGGTGAACTAATATACAGTGAGCACAAGGGTGATAGGTGAACAGGACTAGGATACAGGCGGCAGAATAGTCTAAAGCTTACCATTTGGCCATGGACGACTCAAACTCAATGTTGACCAAGTCTGTTTTACTCCTGCCAATCAATAACATTATATCATAGGATAAGCCAGTGGCGAGTGAACTACAGACTGTAAAAGTTCAAAGAATAAACCGTGTGTAGACTGAGTTAACTAATCTCGGCCAGGACTCAACAATTGACATCCAGTTCTTTGGCATACAGTAAGAGAAAGTATACCAGGTCTCTCACTCCCTACTCATTGGTGAGCTTCTTTTAAGGATTTTGTAAATGTGGAACCCTGTATCACTGGTTCTGATAAAGAGACATCCAGACTTGTAACGTTAGCTCTGTTCTCTCTCCACAAATGTTGTCAGACCTGCTGAGATTTTCCAGCATTTTCTGTTTTTTTTCAGATTCCAGCAATGATTTGCTATTATCCCTGGACGGTGGCACAATGGTTAGCACTGCAGCCTCACCAGGAATGTGGGTTCAATTCCAGCACCTGTGTGGAGTTTTCATGTCCTTCCCTGTGCCTGCATAGGTTTCCTCCGGGTGCTCTGGTTTCCTTCCACACTCTAAAGCTATGTGGGTTAGGTTGATTGGCCATGCTAAATTGCCCCTTGGAGTTTAGCAGGGGTTACATGGGGTTACGGGGATAGGGACTGGGTGGGATTGTTGTCAGTGTGGGCTGAATGGCCTCTTTCTGCACGATAGGGATTCTATGATTCTGTGACAATCTGTTTAGTCGATAGCACATTTCTCTTCAGCTTTTAGGGTGGCACGGTGGCACAGTGGTTAGCACTGCTGCCTCACAGTGCCAGGGACTCGGGTTCGATTCCCTGCTTGGATGACTGTCTGTGTGGAGTTTACATGTTCTCCCCGTGTCTGCGTGGGTTTCCTCCGGGTGCTCCGGTTTCGTCTCACAGTCCAAAGATTTGCGGGTTAAGTGGATTGGCCAAGCTAAATTGCCCCTTAGCATCAGGGGGACTAGCTAGGGTAAGTATATGGCGTAATGGGAATAGGGCCTGGGTAGGATTGTGGTCAGTGCAGACTCGATGGGCCAAATGGCCTCCTTCTGCACTGTAGGATACTATGATTCTAAGAGTTCTGACAAAGGGTCATCCAGACTCAAAATGTTGGCTCTATTCTCTCTCCACAGATGCTGCCAGACTTGCTGAGAGTTTCCAGCATTTTCTGTTTTTGTTTCAGATCCCAGTAGTAATTTGCTCTAATCCCTGACAATCTGTTCAATCGATCGCGCATTTCTCTTCATTGTCTAGCTTTAACTGCCTTGGAGCACAGCAGACTGGTTTTCCAATGGGCTGGGCCACCAGCAATTAGGAACAATCAAATTGATGAACAGCCGAATTAACAGTCCATCAAGTTTGTTCCACACCTCATGATGGCCATTGCATCATGACTAGACTCTTTCCCCGGAGCCATGTAATCTCCTGGCAGTTGTGAATAACAGGTAAAACCCTCAGGGCCAGCAAAGCAAAAAGGATACTCTGGACAATCCCTCTTCAAAGCCTTCAGGCAATTAAAACAATAGTAGGAGATTGCGTGGACCAAATGTCATTTTCACCTTTTTATATAATGCAATCTCTGCCCTGGTCAAGAATCAGTTTTGCGGACATTAAGTTTGATTTGATTTGATTTATTATTTGATTTGATTTATTATTGTCACATATATTAGGATACAGTGAAAAGTATTGTTTCTTTTGCGCTATACAGACAAAGCATACCATTCATAGAGAAGGAAATGAGAGAGCGCAGAATGTAGTGTTACAGTCATAGCTAGAGTGTAGGTAAAGATCAACTTAATATAAAGTAAGTCCATTCAAAAGTCTGATGGCAACAGGGAAGAAGCTGTTCTTGATTTGGTAGATACGTGACCTCAGACTTCTGAATCTTTTTCCCAATGGAAGAAGCTGGAAGAGAGAATCAAAAACAGAAAATGATGAAAGAATAGAGCCAACATTTCAAGTCTAGATGACCTTTCGTCACCTGAAGAAAGGTCATCTAGCCTCGATACGTTGGCTCTACTCTATCCCCATAGATGCTGTCAGACCTGTTGAGAGTTTCCAGCATTTTCTGTTTTTATTTCATATTCCAGCATCCGCAGTATTTTGCTTTTACCTGGAAGAGAGTATGTTCTTTATTTGATTTGATTTATTATTGTCACATGTATTAACATACAGTGAAAAGTATTGTTTCTTGCGCGCTATACAGACAAAACATACTGTTCATAGAGAAGGAAATGAGAGAGTGCAGAATGTAGTGTTACAGTCATAGCTAGGGCGTAGAGAAAGATCGACTTAATGCAAGGTAGGTCCATTCAAAAGTCTGACAGCAGCAGGGAAGAAGCTGTTCTTGAGTCAGTTGTTACGTGACCTCAGACTTTTGTATTTTTTTCCCGACGGAAGAAGGTGGAAGAGAGAATGTCTGGGGTGCGTGCGGTTCTTAATTATGCTGGCTGCTTTGCCGAGGCAGCGGGAAGTATAGATAGTAGCAATGGGTGGGAGGCTGGTTTGTGTGCTGGTTTGGGCTACGTTCACAACCCTTTGTAGTTTCTTGTAGTCTTGGTCAGAGCAGGAGCTATACCAAACTGTGATATGACTAGAAAGGATGCTTTCTATGGTGCATCTGTGAAAATTGGTGAGAGTCATCGCGGACATGCCGAATTTTCTTAGCCACTTGCGAAATTGAGTCATTATAGTTAGCTACATGATGTATGGTGCAAAGTGACTTCTCACTAACTTGTAAGAGGATATATCACTTTGGGAGTTTGTGAAAAACAATGGCTGCCTTTGCTGACTACCTCTATGGTCTATCCTTATTCACTCGAACAGCTTCAAATAAAGGCAGAGTTGGAACTGAAATGGTATCTCAAACCAAATAATAAGCCAAAAAACACAGTGAACTAGTCTGGTTTTCAAATTGGGCATTTCATAATACATTGAGCAAGAATGCGCATGCTATCAGCACCTTGTTGCACACTGCACTGGGGGTGGGTTTGCACATGTACTCTAAATGCAAACGGTTGATAACAGGACCAAGTAATTAGCCTGACATTCACAAATCTAATTCCGATGGAAGCTGGAGAATTTTTATAAATCAGCAGATGAAAGGAAAAAATAAATGAACATATCTCGAAGGAGACTGGAGCTGAAAAATTGATTTTTACCCCAAATAGAGTCATGGCTACGTGGAACAGACACTCAGTTGATAATGTGCTGATTAACCCTTAGTGTGTCACAGACCCTGTTGGTGCCGTGGATTAGATATTGTATCTTGCTAACTGAGAATCTGATTGATAAAACAACAAAGATTGACCTGATTATGTTTATAATCTATTTTATATTCCAGTAGGTTGGCCTCCACGCACTAGTTAATAAGCTTATGGATGCATGAATCAAATTGGATTGCAGCTGGATTTAAATGGGTGAGATGTCTTCACAGCTGTTTCCAAAGCATGGCCCCCACATAATGAACAATTAAGAACTATGTCTCGGAGGACCCAGGAAAGAAAAGCCACTTCCTTTGGACACCAATGAATCCAACAAGGTTTAATATTTAAGATAAAAGCAAAATACTGCTGGAATCTGAAACAAAAACAGAAAATGCTGGAAAATCTCAGCAGGTCTGACAGCATCTTTGGGGAGAAAATAAAGCCAATGTTTTGAGTCTAGATGACGCTTCATCAGAACTAGTTTAATATTTGGTGGGTTCGTGGGGTGGAGGGGGAAGGGTGGTGGCATTGGTACTGACTAATCCAGACTTGTGCATAGGGGAAGCAGCAATTCAAACACCTCAATTGAAACCAATGTCCAATGTAAGAGCAGTCATGTGAATGCCAGGAGATGACTCAGAGGCACTTGGTCTCCCTGTAACTTGAATTAAAATAGATTTGTATAAAAGTCAGTGGTGGTGGAGGCAAACTCGATAGGGTCTTTTAAGAGACTTCTGGATGAGTACATGGGACTGAATAGGATTGAGGGTTATAGGTAAGTCTATTTATAAGCCTAGGTAGGTAGGGACACGACCGGCGCAACTTGTGGGCCGAAGGGCCTGTTTGTGCTGTAGTTTTTCTATGTTCTAAATGGCTCCCAATGTATCCAATTAATTTTTAATTTACCTTTCTTTCATTCACTCGTGGGACATGGGTATCACTGGCTGGCCAGCCCATTCCTAGTTGCCCTTGAACTGAGTGGCTTGTTAGGCCATTTGAGACTCAACAACATTGCTGTGGGTCTGGAGTTACATATAGGCCAGACCAGGTAAGGACAGTAGATTTCCTTCCCTACAGGGCATTAATCAACCAGATGGGTTTTTCCGACAATAGACTCGTGGTCATCAGTAGATTCTTAATTCCAGATATTTTTTATTGGGTTCAAATTCCACCATCTGCCGTGGCAGGATTTGAACCCGGGTCCCCAGAACATTAGCAAAGTTTCTGGATTAATAGTCTAGCGATAATGCCACTAGGTCATCACCACCCTTCAGTTGATGGACTGAATTGGAATAAGGAGTGGTTTTCAACAACAACTTGCATTTAAATTACACCTCTAACGTAGTAAAATGCAAGAACTTTATCAACCAAAGTTGGCCATTTGGCCACATAAGGCAGGTGAAGAGCAAGATTTTAAGGAGCATCTTAAAGGAGAGAGCTGTAGAAAAGTGGGAATGGAATGGCGATGGTGGTGGTGAGGGACAGTGTGGAATTTTGGAGCCTATGGCCCAGGTATCTGAAGGCATGGATATTAATGCGGGAGCAATTAATGTCGGGATGCACAAGAAGTCAGATTTGGAGGACTGCAGATCTCTCGGAGGCTTAGGTGCATTGCTAAATTCTCCCTCAGTGTACCTGAACAGGCGCGGAGTGTGATGACTAGGGGATTTTCACAGTAACTTCATTGCAGTGTTAATGTATGCCTACTTGTGACACTAATAAATAAACTTAAGAACTAAAACTTCAGCTTGTCGGCCTGGAGGAAGTTATAACGATAGGAAATGATGAAGCTATGGATAAAATTTTAAAACTGATGAGAATTTTAAAATCATTCGATGTGGCACCTGGTCATCACTTCATCCGTCTGGTCACCAGGGTAGATCTCAGTTTGTATTCCAGACATCTGAATTGCATTGACGCTGCGATGCTTGCATTACAAACGGCAAAAAAAAAGATTTCAGGGAATCTGGAATGTTCATGGCTCTGTCAACTATCTAAAGGTTAACATCTTGAGAGAAAAAAGAGCCAGATAAGTATTTGCTTGAGAATGGGATGGAAGATTAAAGAGATAAAGCGTAGCCTGAGATAATTAGTTAATCCACAGGACATGCTGATTCCTGTGTGGTTAAAGCTGGTGGGAGGTGCCACTTGTAGAGAGGCCAGTCAGGGTGGTAGAGTGAAGATAAGTAACTACTCTGGAATCTTGCTTGATTATTCTCAGAAACTGGAGAGCATGGAAGAGAACTTTTCCTCAGGCCACTAACTGGATGGGGGTGGATTGTGTGATCAGGTAAATTATGCATGTTCTGTGGAGGGGATGCATTGCATGCCCTCCACTCCTCTTTTCTGAAAGCTATGATCTACGTCAGGTGCATGGTTCCATGGGCACTTAAATGCTCATTTTTCATCACTGAACAAACACCACTGAAACAGATCATTATATTGTTGTCTCTGGGAGCTTCCACATACAAAATTGACTTCCAGTCTCTCTACATTACAATGGTGACACTGCTCCAAAAATATTTCAGTAGCTGTACAGTGCTTTGAGACACCCTGAGGTCATGAAAGGTGCTATATCAATTCAAAGTTTATCTGTCTACACTTCCCGCTGCCTTGGAAAAGCAGCCAGCATGATCAAAGGACCTCAAGCACCCTGGACATACTCTCTTCCACCTTTTCCTGTCAAGAAAAAGATACAAAAATCTGAGGTCACGTACCAACTGACTCAAGAACAGCTTCTTCCCTGCTGCCATCAGACTTTTGATGACCTACCTTATATTAAGTTGCTCTTTCTCTACACCCTAGCTATGACTGCAATACTACATTCTGCACTCTCTCCTTTCCTTCTCCCCTATGTACTCTATGAATGGTATGCTTTGTCTGTCTAATGTGCAAGAAACAATATTTTTCACTGTATCCCAATACATTACGGTAGCACAGTGGTTAGCACTGCGGCTTCACAGCTCCAGGGACCTGGGTTCGATTCCCGGCTTGGGTCACTGTCTGTGTGGAGTTTGCACATTCTCCTCGTGTCTGCGTGGGTTTCCGCCGGGTGCTCCGGTTTCCTCCCACAGTCTAAAGATGTGCGGGTTAGGTTGATTGGCCATGCTAAAATTGCCCCTTAGTGTCCTGGGATGCGTAGATTAGAGGGATTAGTGGGTACAATATGTAGGGATATGGGGGTAGGGCCTGGGTGGGATTGTGGTCGGTGCAGACTCGATGGGCCGAATGGCCTCTTTCTGTACTGTAGGGTTTCTATGATTTCTATGATGTGATAATAATAAATCAAATCAAAATCAAGTTCTTCCTTTTCATTTTTGTTCTTTCAAGTCCCACTCCAAGACTCAGGGTGGGATTTTCCAGCCCTTTCCACCGGTGGGATCTTCCAGTTCCGCCAAAGGTGACCCCTCCATGGCAGGTTCCCCAGTGATGGGAGAAGTGAACCACGCAAAACACCATGGGCATTGATAGGATTGGAAGAACCAGCCGACGGCCAATATCAAGCCACCTCTGCGCCAGAAAACAAGTTGCGGGGGCCAGAAAATCCCACGTGTTCTGCAGGGCTCTGTACTGGGACCTCTGCTATTTGTGATATATATAAATGATTTGGAAGAAGGTGTAACTGGTGTAATCAGCAAGTTTGCGGATGACACGAAGATGGCTGGACTTGCGGATAGCGAAGAGCATTGTCGGGCAATACAGCAGGATATAGATAGGCTGGAAAATTGGGCGGAGAGGTGGCAGATGGAGTTTAATCCGGATAAATGCGAAGTGATGCATTTTGGAAGAAATAATGTAGGGAGGAGTTATACAATAAATGGCAGAGCCATCAAGAGTATAGAAACACAGAGGGACCTAGGTGTGCAAGTCCACAAATCCTTGAAGGTGGCAGCACAGGTGGAGAAGGTGGTGAAGAAGGCATATGGTATGCTTGCCTTTATAGGTCGGCGTATAGAGTATAAAAGCTGGAGTCTGATGTTGCAGCTGTATAGAACGCTGGTTAGGCCACATTTGGAGTACTGCATCCAGTTCTGGTCGCCGCACTACCAGAAGGACGTGGAGGCGTTAGACAGGGTGCAGAGAAGGTTTACCAGGATGTTGCCTGGTATGGAGGGTCTTAGCTATGAGGAGAGATTGGGTAGACTGGGCTTGTTCTCCCTGGAAAGACGGAGAATGAGGGGAGACCTAACAGAGGTGTACAAAATTATGAAGGGTATAGATAGGGTGAACAGTGGGAAGCTTTTTCCCAGGTCGGAGGTGATGATCACGAGGGGTCATGGGCTCAAGGTGAGAGGGGCGAGGTATAACTCAGATATCAGAGGGACGATTTTTACACAGAGAGTGGTGGGGGCCTGGAATGCGCTGCAAAGTAGGGTGGTGGAAGCAGACACGCTGGCATCGTTTAAGACTTACCTGGATAGTCACATGAGCAGTCTGGGAATGGAGGGATACAAACGAATGGTCTAGTTGGACCAATGAGCGGCACAGGCTTGGAGGGCCGAAGGGCCTGTTTCCTGTGCTGTACTGTTCTTTGTTCTTTGTTCTTTGCTTGAGCATGGAAGTCAAGGTGGCCACAATAGTGCTGTACTGAAGGAGTGCTGCAAAGTCAAAGGTGCCATCTTTCAGATGAGGTATTAAACCGAGGGCCCATCCGCCCTCTCAGGTGTAAACGATTCCCTGCAATTATTTCAAAAATGGTGAGGGGAGTTATTCCCAGTGTGTTAGCAAATATTTATTCCTCAAATAGTACAGATTATCTGAATACGGGTTTGTATTGCTGTTTGTAGGAGTTAGCTCTGAGCTAATTACTTGCCACGTTTCCAACTTTGTAACAATGACTGCACATCAAGAAGTACCTTGTTGGCTAAAAGTGCTTGGAGATGTCCAGTGATCATCAAAGGTGTTGGCTGGAATTCTCCAGCCATGCACACTAGCGGGATTCTCCGGTTCCGTCAGCGCGGGGTGACATCATTGGGAATTCCGGTTGACAGCAGTGGGACCAGAGAATCCTGTTGCTAGTAAACAACGCGCCACCTCCCGCTGGCGGAAAACACACGGCTGGGAGGCCGGAGAATCTTGCTCGTTATATCAATGCAAGTCTTTCTTTATTCATCTGTGAACCTCATCAGTGAGTGTCGCATGTAATTTTCCTCTGAAGGACACGCAGCAGAATGCGTTCCTGTCCTTCGGGAACCAAACGCACACCTTTCCCCCGTACAGATTATCGGGTTAGTGGTCAAGAGCTGGAACCAGGCTGAATTTTCCCCTTCCTGGCCTGGAATATAGGGTCAAGCTGTGATGACCCTACTAACACTTTAGCTGAGGTCAGCTATCTTTTCTGTGCTTTTTTAGATGTTTAAACTAAAGGCATGTTAAGGAACCAAACATTTACTGTCCTTTATCAGACATTTATGCAAATATCATTTAGCAGAGGGCAGAGGTGCAAAGTGACTTTCAGAACAAACTGTTACTTGGATTGTGAAGTAATGGGTCTTAATAAATTGTAATGGCAGAAAATTGCATCTGCCCCTTTCAGTATTTAGCCAAGCAATATTAATATAAATCACATGCATTTTAGCTGATGGAGAAATCTTTGGTTAAGGGTTATATATGAATCTTAGAGCATTTCACAAAGCCAGGTCATTGAAAAGTGTGGATATTTCCATTGCTCCATTTTATTAAGATGGGATAGACATCCAAAAGTTTGGAAAGTGATGCAGTTAAAAACTGCAAGACCAGAGAATTCTGGTTACTCGCATCATTTTGTGGTACTTACTAAAATAACTCAAAAGTGGCTCAGCAGGTTTATCCAGAGGCCAGCTGAGACATACAGGCTTGGAAAGTACCCGGACCAAGCCGTACTGGATTATGTCAATTGGTAGTGAGCACTCCACCATTTCCCTCCCTGCTCCTGTTCGAGCGTGGGGCAAATCAACTGAAGTCCCTGCTTTCCGATTGCTGTCCTGAATGCATGTGGATGCGGAGTGCGATCAAAATTTGAATCCTACAGTGCAGAATGATGCCATTCAGCCCATCGAGTCTGCGCCAACCATAACCCCACCCAGGCCCTATCCATCATAACCCTACTTATTTACCCTACTAACCCCCTGACATTAAGGGGCAATTTAGCATGGTCAGTCCACCTAACCCGCACATCTTTGGAGTGTGGGAGGAAACCGGAGCACCCAGAGGGGACCCACAGGGAGAGTGTGCAGACTCCGCACAGACAGTGACCCTAGCTGGGAATTGAAACCAGGTCCCTGACACTGTGAGGCAGCAGTGCTGACCACTGTGCCACCGTGCCATCCATAAATTAGGCCTGTCTTTGATATCTTGTGACTGCTTATACTCACTTTTCCAGCGTTCACATGAGCTATCGCTGATTGGGGTGCGTTATCGGGGGAAATCCAGTGGCAAAGGAAGTATATCTTGGCAAAGAGGGTGAGTGCTTTCTGGATGGAAAAGAAATTTGCTGTTCAAAATGCCAAATTAAAACAAAATGGAAAAGTACCTTTCTGTAATTGAGATGCAGTAATGGAAGATTTTTGGTGTTTATATTCAGAACTGTCAATCAATTCTGTGTATGTGCTACAGGTTACAGACTAACAACAACTCAAAAGTGACAACCCCCCCTAACATTTTGCAAAGAAGGACACTCTTTATGACGCAGGGAGTAAAGTTTTTATTGAATTTTTTTAATTGAACAAACAACAGATGTATTTTAAAAGTTTATTCACCAGTGTCACAAAGTTAAAGGTTTATTTATTAGCGTCACAAGTAAGGTTTGCATTAACACTGCAATGAAGTTACTGTGAAATTTCCCTAGTCACCACAGTCCAGCATCTGTTTGGGTCAATACACCTAACCAACACGTCTTCCAGAATGTGGGAGAAAACTGGAGCACCCGGAGAAAACCCACACAGACACAGGGAGAATGTGCAAACTCCACACAGACAGTGATCCAAGCCAGGAATCAAACCCGGTTCCTTGGTGCCGTGAAGCAGCAGTGCTAACCACTGTGCCACCATTCTGCCGTAGACAGTCACATCTCTGGCAGGCTTTACAGTGTTCAAATTTAGTAATATTTTTTCAAAGCGCTTCAGGATTAAATAAAGAGCTGGTGCCTTGCGCAGGATCAAACCTCTTTCATCACGAAGGACTTTGCTTGGATAGCGACCACAGGGCTTGTTTCATTTCCGCCTCTGCTGTGTGATGTTGTAGGTTGATGATTATCAGTCCTCGGGCTTACTCTTCAGAAACACAATGAATGGATTCAGAGCTCGTTCTCAGCTGAAGGCTCCTTATCAGGTGGAATGTGAGCTGCCAGCAGTTCATTTCAATTCTTGGTTTAGCTCTGAGGGGGGAAAGAGCAGTGATCTTTCTCACACCTGTGGGGTTGGTCACTTTGTTTTCCTTTGGTCAAAGCACATCATCAGTTTGCACCGATGTGTCAATTAGCCCTCAGTTGCAATTTTTACATAAAGTGATGAAAGTGCCATCACTTCAGTCCATGAGCCATCAGCTGACAGATTTTTTTTCCTCCCTCATTGATCTTTGCTCTTTACATTGGAATATAAAACAAAACGTACCAGGGGTTTATTTGTGGAACCACAAGAAGTTAAAATAACTCTTATTGGTAAGTGAGCAGTGGCTTTGATTTTAATGATCAATGTCTGGGTCTTCTTGGGTTCAGTGGTCTTCAGCTGATTGGTTAGTTGATATGCAAGTTGGAGTCCCAAGATTAATAGAATCCCTACAGGGCAGACGGAGGCCATTTGGCCCATCGAGTCTGCACCGACCACAATCCCAACCAGTCCCTATCCCTGTAGCCCCACGTATTTACCTTGCTAATCCCCCTGATACTATGGGGCAATTTAGCATGGCCAACCCGCCTAACCTGCACATCTTTGCACTGTGGAAGGAAACTCACGCAGACAAGGGGATAACATGCAGTCTTCGTGCAGACAGTTACCCAAGGCCAGAATTGAACACAGGTCGCTGGCGCTGTGAGGCAGCAGTGCTAGCCAATGTGCCATTGTGCCACCACAATTATAATAGTGATTTTGTAATCCTCTAGGATAACTTTGCTTCTCAAATTCTGGCCTCTTGTACTTCCCCAATTTTAATCGCTCCACCAGTGGTGGCCATGCCTTCAGTTGCAGATGTTTCAATCTCTGGAACTCACTCCCTACATCTCTCTGCCTCCCTACTTTTAATGTGGAGATGCTGGCGTTGGACTGGGGTAAACACAGTAAGAAGTTTAACAACACCAGGTTAAAGTCCAACAGGTTTATTTGGTAGCAAAAGCCACACAAGCTTTCGGAGCTGCAAGCCCCTTCTTCAGGTGAGTGGGAATTCTGTTCACAAACAGAGCATATAAAGACACAAACTCAATTTACATGAATAATGGTTGGAATGCGAATACTTACAACTAATCAAGTCTTTAAGAAACAAAACAACGTGAGTGGAGAGAGCATCAAGACAGGCTAAAAAGATGTGTATTGTCACAATACACATCTTTTTAGCCTGTCTTGATGCTCTCTCCACTCACGTTGTTTTGTTTCTTAAAGACTTGATTAGTTGTAAGTATTCGCATTCCAACTTTTATTCATGTAAATTGAGTTTGTGTCTTTATATGCTCTGTTTGTGAACAGAATTCCCACTCACCTGAAGAAGGGGCTTGCAGCTCCGAAAGCTTGTGTGGCTTTTGCTACCAAATAAACCTGTTGGACTTTAACCTGGTGTTGTTAAACTTCTTACTGTCCCTACTTTTAAGACATTCTTTACAATCTACCTCTGTGGCCAAGCTCTTGGTCACCTGACATAATATTGCCTCATGCGGATTGGTGTCATATTTTGTTTTATAATGTGCCAGTGAAATAGCTTGGGACACCTCATCATGTTAAAGGCACTATATCAATATAAGTTGTTGTTGTACAGATCTTGTTGCATATTGGGCTGTGCTCTCTGAAACAATTTTAAATGCAATACAGCCCAAGGGATAATAAGAGTATGTTTATAATTATTCTGAAGTGACTAGAAGGAGAAGAGGGAGGTATTGTGGCGTAGTGAGTAAGTGTCCCTGCCTCTCAATCTAAAGCTCTGGGGGGGAATATTCCCATCCCGCCCACCACAGGAATTATAGCGGCAGGGGGGTGGGACTATGCAAAGGTCCATTGACCTCGGGTGGGGTTTTCCAATTTTGGGGTGAGCGTGGCTGGAAAATCCCATCCTCTGTGTCCAAGTCCCACTCTTGGACTGGATGGCCACAGCAGGCGTATCCATAACACAGCCAAACAAGCATATTATCTGCTTGCAAATCCTTCCAATATGTCAATGGCAGATAGTAAGAATGGGAAAATCTCCCATACTTGATACGGAGTGGCACTCCTCAAAGCTATGGCCTCGAGCCTCAGGCTAGCAATCTGTTCCAGGAGCCACAAGCTATGGAAAGAGATGTAAGAGTGCTTCATTTTCTTCATGTGTCTCTGGACATGTAAAGAGGGAAGAAGTCTTAGTTCAGGCCCTACATTAACAGATTCCAAACCAGCCGTTAAAGCAGAGACCTAAGCTTTTCTTTGTTGATAGGGTTTATTGACATTATTGAGTCTCTTTTCATACACTCAGTGCCCCCGCTGTCCCTCATGTATATGTGCTCAAAGGACTTACAATTACAGTAAAATTCTGCTGCATATCTCAATGGTATCTTCCAATCTGCCTATGAGCACTTCTAGTGGCCTAATGGATAAGGCACTGGCCTCAGGAGCCAGGGATTGTGAGTTCAAGTCCCACCTGGGGTGAAACAGGTTTCGTCCTGCAAGTAAATGTCTCAACCCCTTGCAGAAATGTTGCGGCATTCTGTGACAGGAAGCTCATTCCCTTTTATCGGTGACACGGTGGTTAGGATTGCTGCCTCACAGCGCTAGGGACTTGTGCTCAATTCCCAGCTTGGGTCACTGTCTGTGTGGAGTTTGCACGTTCTCCCCATGTCTGCGTGGGTTTCCTCCAGGTGCTCTGGTTTCCTCCCACAGTCTGAAAGGCGTGCTGGTTAGGTGCATTAGCCATGCTAAATTCTCCCTCAGTGTACCTGAACAGGCGCCGGAGTGTGGCGACTGGGGGATTTTCACAGTCACTTCATTGCATTGTTAATGTAAGCCTACTTGTGACACGAATAAATAAACGTTAAACTTTAAAGGTCCTGATGCCTTATCAACTTTAAGCACAGACAACATATCCCCAGGCTTCCTCCTTATTAATGTTACCCCCTTCAAATGTCTGAACTAATTCCTCTTTCACGATGACCTGGTCAACATCTTTTTCCACGGCAAAGACAGATACAAGATATTCATTTAACACCTCAGCTAAGTCTCCTGCTTCCATGCATAAATCCTGTTTTTGGTTACCCTTCATCTGCACCCACCTCCCCTCCTTTTACAACCCTTTAACTGTGTATGTGCCAAGAGAAGACTTTTGGATTCCCATTTTTCTGTTAGCTGCCAACCTCTTCTCACACTTGTCCTTTGTTTCTCTTACTTGTTTTTATAATTCCCCTCTGAACCTTTTAAACTCAATCCATTTCTTGGTTGTATTATTCACTTGGCATCTGTCACAGGCACACATTTTCTGCCTCACCTTAATTTCTCCCTTTTTCGTCATCCAATGAGGCACTGAATTTGTTTTCCCCACCTTTCCCCTTTGCGGGAACATGCCTGGTTTGTACTTGAAACCTCTTCTTTAAAGGCAGCCCATTGTTTAGCGACAGTTTGGATTCTAATTTATCTGGGCCTGATCCATTCTTACCACATTGATGTTAGATTTCCGCAGTTAATTATTCTTAGCTGGATTGTTCCTTCTCCTTTTCCATAGTCAGCCTAAACCTTATGATCACTGCCCACGACATGTTCTCTTGCTGACGCTTGATCCACTTGGTCCACCTCATTCCCAAGAACCAGGTCTAGCAAAGACTAGACCACTGGATTGGAAGCATACTGCTGTAGAAAATTCTCCTCAACACATGCTCTGTACTCTTGCCCCTCCCTATCCTTTACACTACTTCTATCCCAGTCTATATTTGGATATTTAATGTCCTCAATTATAACAATGCTATAATACTTGCAATTGCAAATTTGTTCCTCTATAACGTTCCCATTAATTGGTAGCTTGTAGATTAGACCGAGCAATGTAATTACACCTTTTTTGTTACTTAGCTCTAGCCAAATAGATTCTGTTCTTGACCCTTCTCGGACATCCTCTCTCTCTCCAGTACTGCAATGTTTTCCTTAATTAATACTACCCCTCTCCCTTTCCTTCCTTCCCATCTTTCCTGAGCATCTTGTATCCAGGGATACTATGGTCAATGCACTTCTCAATTTTTATTGCTTCATCTTAAGTTATGAATATGTAAAACAATACACTTTTCCTCTTCCTTATGCTCCCACAGTGTAAAATTCACTGCACAACTTGTTACTCTCATGCATTCTTTTTCTCTGAACTACAGAACGCTTCTCGCCCAAAGTCAATCCTTCAGATATACTGGCCGGAATTCTCCGGTCTCGTACGCCCAGCTATTGCTGCCAGTGAGAATGGAGGATATAGCACTCAGACAAATCTCCGTTCACAGCAGCCTGACTAGAGAACCCCAGCCGCGGGCGAAGTAAGAGATTTCCAGCCAATGTAATAGGCTGTTGGATCCCAAGCTTCAGATCTTCCACTCACCTGACAAAGGAGCAGGGCTCCGAAAGCTTGTGTGGCGTTTGCTACCAAATAAACCTGTTGGACTTTAACCTGGTGTTGTTACACTCCTTACTGTGTAAACCCAAGCGTGACATCTTTCTGATATACCTTGCCTTTTTTACTCAATTCATCCTTCCATCGGTCTAGTACTGTGAGCTTAAAGTTTATTTACTAGTGTCACAAGTAGGCTTACATTAATGCTGCAGTACAGTTAGCATGAAAATCCTCTAGTCGCCACATTCTGGTTCCTGTTCCGATGCAACGAGGGAGAATTTAGCATGGCCAATGCATCTAACCAGCACGTCTTTTGGACTATGGGAGGAAACCGGAGCACCCGGAGGAAACCCATGCAGACGTGGGGAGAACATGCAGAATCCGCACAGACAGTCACCCAAGGCCGGAATTGAACCCAGGTCCCTCGCGCTGTGAGGCAGCAGTGCGAACCACTGTGCCACCTAGTCTTGGTCTTCATCTTGCTTTCTCAAGTGTGAATAGATCAGTGTCACCCTGTCACCTTCTCATTGGCTTATTGTTAACTTCCAACAATGGGCCTTGAGGAGCATCAGAATGACCAATTAAGAAGCACAGTCACTGCTCAGACACGACTCCATGCTGACAGCAATGAACAGCTAAGGCAAATGTCCAATTGCTGACTTTCAAAATACTTTGCGCAAAAGAAGGCTGTAAGATACACAATGGCATCATGTGGCACAACAGCAAAATACGTCACAGATTGAAGTTTGACCAAAGCAGTGGCAGCACTGTCATAAGTAAATCAGTCACAGTGGCCTTGTGGCTTACTCAGCACATGGGAGATGTTTATTGACTCATGAACTCAGCAGCTCTGATGTATATCATTTAATCACTCCGTTGTTAGTATTATTGATTTGAACTGTGGACTGATAACTCAGTTCAAAGCGCAACCTATGGTGCCAATGGTACGGCAGTCAAGCCTTTCATCTCGCTCCTGGAAATGTTTTACAGTAGAAATTTGACATTTGGTTTGATGCATCATTTGTACCGCAGTGAGTGGACCCAACCACAGTTTATTGTAACTTTTATTTGCGATGGAAAACTGCTTGCTAGTTGTACAGTCCACTTCCATGGCACTGTCCTCATTTGCCTCACTAGATATTTACAAATGAGAAAGTCCATGCGACCTGTCTTAGCTCATGCACATGGAGAAACCTTAAAGACTGCAATTGTGAATCTAACTGTTTCATTACAATACATCAAGGATTTGATCTCCTCCATTCCATATAGAACCCCACTTCATATTTGATCTTGTACTATGTGTAGAATTTTTTGATTTTACTCCTAAATTATGCCTTTCATCACTTTAAACCTGTCACTTCTGGTGCTATCCTCACAATTTAGTTAATATTTTTCAAAAACACCTTTTCCACAACATTTACTCCAATTAGATGCCTCGCTTTTTTTCTTTTATGGGATTTGGGCATCACAGGCATTTGGTGCCCATCCTTAATTGCCCTTGAGCTAAGTGGCTAGCTAGTCCAATTAAGAGTCAACCACATTGTTGTGGATCCGGAGTCACAAGTAGGCCAGTCCATGTAAGGATAGCAGATTTGTTCTCTAAAAGATATGAGTGTGCCAGATGGGGCTTTACAATAACCAGTGAAATTGCGATGGACACCATAACTGAGACTGGCTTTATATTCCAGATCATTGGGCGGCACGATGGTACAGTGGTTAGCACTGCTGCCTCACAGCATCAGGGACCTGGGTTCAATTCCCGCTTGGGTAACTATCTGTCTGGAGTCTGCATGTTCTCTTCATGTCTGTGTGGGTTTCCTCCCACAGTCCGAAAGACGTGCTGGTTATGTGCATTGGCCATGCTAAATTCTCCCTCAGTGTATCCGAACAGGCGCTGGAGTGTGGCGACTGGGGGATTTTTGCAGCAACTTCATTGCAGTGTTAATATAAGCCTACTTGTGGCACAAATAAATAAACATTAAACTTAATTCATTTAATTTAAGTTCCACTAGTTGCCATGATGGGATTTGAACGTATGTTCCATGAGCATTAAGCTAAAATCAAAATACTGTGGATGCTGGAATCTGAAACGAAAACAGAAAAATGCTGGAAAATCTCAGCAGGTCTGACAGCATCTGTGGAGAGAGAATAGAGCCAACATTTTGAGTCTGGATGACCCTTCATCAGAGCTGAGAGGAAGGAGAGTCAGCAGAGATTTATATGAGGGTAGGAAGGGTGGTGGAATTGGACAAAGGGAATGTAAATGACAGCCCTTTCAGGTGAAGCAGTGCTTCCCCTGCACCTCCTTCAACCTGGTCCATTGCATTCGCTGCTCCCAATGCGGTCTACTCTACATCAGAGAGACTAAATGCAGACTGGGTGATCACTTTGCTGAACACCTTCGGTCTGTCCGCAAGCAGGACCCAGACCTTCCTGTCGCTTACCACTTCACCTCACCACCCTGCCCTCCTGCCTACATGTCCGTCCTTGGCCTGTTGCAATGTTCTAGCAAACCCCAACGCAAACTGGGGGAACAGCACCTCATCTTCCGACTGGGCACTTTACAGCCTTCCGGACTGAGCATTGAGTTCAACCACTTCAGGGCATGAACTCTCCTCTCTAGTCCATTTCCATTTATTTTATTTCATTTCATTTAATCTCAATCTCCATTTTATCGCACTCCTTCCCCCCACCCCCTCTTCTTCAGGCCAACTGCCACATTCCTCAGGCTGTCCTTTACAAGCTGTACCTTTGTTTTGCCATTAATGCATTCTGATCACTTAATGGACACTTTTAACACCTTCTCAGCTTTCTGCATGTTCATTTACATTGCCTTTGTCCAATTCCACCACCCCTCCCTTCCCTCTGCTGACTCTTTTTTCTCTCAGCTCTGACCAAAGGTCATCCAGATTTGAAACGTTGGCCCTACTCTCCACAGATGCTGACAGACCTGCTGAGATTTTCCAGCATTTTTCTGTTTTTGTTGTCCGTGAACTTTAGCCTGTGCCTCTAGATTACTAATCCAGTGACATTATCAGTACACCATTGTCTCCTCAATTGTCTTCTTTCAAGGATTCTTTCAGTCCTCTATCATTGTACCGACCTCGAACATGAGATCCTGACCAATATTTATTCCTCAAACAACACCAGTAAACAGGCTCTCTGATCATTATGAGACCTTCTTGTGTCTAAATTTGCTGCCATGTTTCCTACATTACCACAAAAAGTACTGTAAAGTGCTTTGGGAGAACCTTCAGTTTTGAAAGGAATGTCATATGGGTGGCACAGTGGTTAGCACCGCTGTCTCACAGCGCCAGGGACCCAGGTTCAATTCCAGGCTTGGGTCACTGTCTGTGCGGAGTCTGCACGTTCTCCCCGTGTCTGCGTGGGTTTCCTCTGGGTGCTCCGGTTTCCTCCCACAGTTAGAAAGACATGCTGGTTAGGTGCATTGGCCATGGTAAATTCTCCCTCAGTGTACTTGAACAGGCGCCGGAGTGTGTAGACTCAGGGATTTTCACAGTAACTTCATTGCAGTGTTAATGTAAGCCTACTGTGACACTAATAAATAAACTTTAAATGCAAGTCTTTCTTTTTATGTGAGAGGTGAACCTTGTAACCCTCTTCAGCACTCTCTCGAATGTTTCAGTGTTGTGTCTCAGTGCCCATAACTGGGCCATAATTTCTCTAGTTTTGCTATAACCGGACTATTGCAGTTGAAGAATGACATCTTTGACTTGCTTTCTACTGTTTTGGCTATATAGTTCCACATTCTCTTTGTTTATCTTTCTTTTATGTTGCCCTACACTGGTTGGACATGTTGAATGTTGTACCCACAAAGATTGTTTGTCTCCATTTTATTCTGAGCTATTTTAATACTATTCACAGGGTACACATTATCCATGTTTCCCTCCTATGTACTCTCTTTATATTTCCACATATTGAATTTAATCTGCCATTGTTCTGCCTACCTGCATGTTTTTGTCTATTCATCTTGTAATTTCTGAGTTGCCACTTCCAAATGTACTGTCATAGAATCCCTACAGTGCAGAGTAGGCCATTCAGCCCACCAAGCCTGCACCGACAACAATCCCACTCACACCCTATCCCCGTAACCCCACATATTTGCCCTGCTAGTTCTCCTGACACCAAGGAGCAATTTAGCATGGCCAATCCACCTAACCTGCATATCTTTGGACTGTGGGAGGAAACGGAGCATCCGGAAGAAACTCACGCAGACACGGGGACAACGCGCAAACTTCACACAGACTGTGACCCAAGCCAGGAATCGAACCCGGGTCCCGGGAGCTGTGAGGCAGCAGCGCTAACCACTGTGCCACCATGCTGCCCATATCTCCTAGTTTGGTATCATTTACAGATATAACCAAATTTCACTGCGGTTCTGAAGTGGTTCATTGCTGGAAATTCAAATCTTCGAAGGTCCCAGTATTGATTCTTAAAGCATCCTATTCAATAAATCCCAGATTATCTAACAGCCAGGATTGTGCTGTATTGATAATGGTGAGGCCATTCACTCTCGTTGTTATTATAAGACTAAACTACCAGCAACCTCCAGCATTTGCACATACAATTTTGGAAATTTGGCATGTCAGCTAAGACTCTCACCAACTTTTACAGACGCACATAGAAAGCATTCTTTCTGGTTGTATCACAGCTTGGTATGGCTCCTGCTCTGCCCAAGACCGCAAGGAACTACAAAAGGTCGTGAATGTCGCCCATTCCATCACACAAACCAGCCTCCCATCCATTGACATTGTCTACACTTCCCGCTGCCTCAGCAAAGCAGCCAGCATAATTCAGGACTCCATGCACCCCGGACATTCTCTCTTCCACCTTCTCCCGTCGGGAAAAAGATACAAAAGTCTGAGGTCACATACCAACCGACTTAAGAATAGCTTCTTCCCTGCTGCCATCAGACTTTTGAATGGACCTACCTTCCATTAAGTTGATCTTTCTCTGCACCCTAGCTATGAATGTAACACTACATTCTGCACTCTCTCGTTTCCTTCTCTATGAACGGTATGCTTTGTCGAGATAACGTGCAAGAAACAATACTTTTCACTGTGTACTAATACATGTGACAATAATAAATAAACCAAATTAAATGAGAGTTAGAAGTCTCTGTCTGTGGTTCCCTGCTCTTCCATTGGCTGCACTGTTGCAGGTTTCACCAATGGAATCTGCACAGAAATTACTGTAAAGTCATGAATTGAGACTAATTACCCAAAGACTATAGTTAACGCTAGTGCAATCAGTAGTAAGTGAGTTTTTAATGGTATAATCTGTGAAATTACTGATGAACAACTTCTTTGCCCCGAAAGATTAATTTTACAAGTGTAAAGTCTCATTACCTCAGTAGATAATTACTGTTGCATATTAAAAACATTTTTTTTAGTTTTTCTCCTTTTCTTTGTACATCTCTCCCTCAATCCAATTTCTATTCCCTAGTCTTTAGTTTGCTTCCTATGCATTGATGTAATTATAGTTTTTATTTTCTGTTTTTTAATATCTACTTTGCACTTTGCGCCTCTCAGTAAAGATTCTTCAATCTGGTTGGGTTGAAGAGACTCCGTGCTGACTGTCTTGTTTTGCTTATAGGCACCATGGACCCTCTGTAAAGGACAGCATATTAGATCAAACATGGATTAATAGAAGGCAAAATACTGCGGATGCTGGAATCCGAAACAAAAACAGAAAGTGCCGGAAAATCTCAGCAGGTCTGACAGCATCTATGAGATTAGGATCATCCAGATGCAAAACGTTGGCTTGGTTCTCTTTCCACAGATGCTGTCAGGCCTGCTGAGATTTTCCAGCATTCCAGCTGTATTAGCCTGCAAGGTCCCTGTGCAACTGTGAATGAGGTGAACGGCCACTCCTTCCTCACTCAAAGCACAGTTCAGGCCTTCATTTTCTACTCTGCAGTCAAGATTTTTTTTTGAATACTTAATTTGCCAAGCTTTACCTTGAATCCCCAAGTTTGATTCAGCTCCGGCCTGTTAGAAGTGCAGCCAGCGCAACTCTTCTGGTCTTGATGGCACAGTGGTCAGCATTGCTGCCTCACAGCTCCAGGGATCTGGGTTCGATTCCCAGCTTGGGTCACTGTCTGTGTGGAGTTTGCACATTCTCCCCATGTCAGCGTGGGTTTAGCTCCGGGTGCTCCGGTTTCCTCCCACAGTCCAAAGATGTGCAGGTTAGGTTGATTGGCCATGCTAAATTGGCCCTTAGTGTCCCAGGATGTGAATGTTAGAGGGATTAGCAGGGTAAATAAGTGGGATTTTCGGTGATAGGGCATGGGTGGGATTGTTGTCAGCGTAGACTCAAGGGGCCGAATGGCCTCCTTCTGCACTGTGGGGTTTCTATGACTTCTATGATTCCTGCTCTTACCTCAGGAGAGCTGCAAGGTTTAAGTAAACAGAGGCTGACATCAATCACAGTTGGTAGGGTCAAGGAACTTTGCAGATTGACATATGCTTGTAAGCTTTGGGCTGCAGCACAGAAACAGTCAGCATTTTGACACAGGTTTGCATCTGTAATAAAATGGAATGGTTGGCTACGGTTGACACTTGATGCTTTCAAATATTATCGATTGATGGAACAGCTTCCAGAAAGCATAAAACAATCTTCTTCTCATTCTTCTTCAGAGCCAAGGATGACTTGTTTCCACACTAAAAATGAGTTCTCAGGTGAGTCCAATGCGCGACCTACGGTTTCTGTCACAGGTGGGGCAGACGGTGGTCGGAGGAGTGGGTGGGGGAAGGGCCCGAATTGCTACGTGCTCCCTTTTCTTCGACGTTTCGCTTCGGCTTGCTCTCGGCGATGAAACGCGAGGTGTTTGTCTCCTTAGAAATCATAGAAACCCTACAGTGCAGAAGGAGGCCATTCGGCCCATCGAGTCTGCACCGACCACAATCCCACCCAGGCCCTACCCCCACATATTTTACCCGCTAATCCCTCTAACCTACGCATCCCAGGACTCTAAGGGGCAATTTTTTTAACCTGGCCAATCAACCTAACCCGCACATCTTTGGACTGTGGGAGGAAACCGGAGCACCCGGAGGGAACCCACGCAGACACGAGGAGAATGTGCAAACTCCACACAGACAGTGACCCGAGCCGGGAATCGAACCCGGGACCCTGGAGCTGTGAAGCAGCAGTGCTAACCACTGTGCTACCGTGCCACCCTGTATGCTTCCCGGGTGCTTTTCCTCCAGTTTAAATGGTTCAGGACCAGGGATTCCCAGGTGTCCGTAAAGTATTTCCTCTGCCCTGCTGGGCTCACTTGCCATGTTGAAGCTCCGAGTAAATGGGCCAGAATTTACTGTTACAGGACATCCGACAGCATTTCCCATTCGTTAGATTATCACTGCATCCTTCAGCTCAAAAGCTTCTTGCTCATAAAGTTGCTGTCTATGTCAAAGGGATGAAGTGGAAATGGCCAAGAGCTTCAAGTTTCCAGGTGTTCATATCAATATCGATCTGTCCTGGTCCCTCCACACCGATGCTATAGTTACGAAAGCCCGCCAACACCTCTACTTTCTCAGGAGGCTAAGGAAATTTGGCATGTACGCTACAACTCTCACCAATTTTTACAGATGCATCATATAAAGCATTCTTTCCTGATGCATCGCAGCTCTGACCAAGACTGCAAGAAACTACAAAGGGTTGTGAACATAACCCAGTCTATAGTCCATCCAAACCAGCCTCCCATCCATTGACTCCATCTACACTTCCTGCTGTCTCAGCAAAGCAGCCAGCATAATCAAGGACCCCACACCCCCTGGGCATACTCTCTTCCACCGTCTTCCATCAGGAAAAAGAAACAAAAGTCTATAATCACGTACCGTCCGATTCAAGAACAGCTTCTTCCCTGCTGCCGTCAGACTTTTGAATGGACCGACCATATATTAAGCTGATCTTTCTCTTCACCCTATCTGTAAGTGTAACACTATATTCTGTACCCTCTCCTTTCCTTCTCCCTTATGTACTCTATGAATGGTATGCTTTGTTTGTACAGCATGCAGGAGACAAAACGTTTCACTGTATTTCCAATACAATAATAAATCAAATCAATGAAAGTACAAGCTAATAATGTCACGGTGAGGGAAAGGGGGCCTGACTGAATAAGGCAGTTAACAGAATATCTCATTAACCACTCAGATTTAAGAGTTGGAGAGTAAAATGCAATTAGAACTGAGAAGCAGGGCAAATAAAATGGGATGAATTCACTATCTGATGAGATTCAGAAAGTGAAATAAAGAGAGGGAAAGAATGATTGGGTTAAAAGACTGCAAGAGTGAAAAATGAGACAGGAAAGTAAGAAAAACATTAAATTTAATGTTAACGCTTTTGAAATCTCACTGAAAAAGTCACAAATTGAAGGAGTAGACTCACCACACTTTAATAGGGGAGCTATGCTTGTCATGACAAGATTTATTTAAAGAGCACTAAGTGGCAAATACTACAAGTCTCTAAAATAATGGGAAGGCTCGAGGCAAGTTGATGGTTTTGTGAAGAATATGGTGGAATTGAACAAACTAGACAACAACGTTTAGGAAAATAGGAACAGCAATAGGTTTTCAAGCCTCTCGAGACTGTTCCATTAGAACATGGCAAATCTGCAAACTAACTCCATTTACCTGTCTTTGCCCATTATATTTATCAATCACAGATTTAAAGTTAACAAGTGACCAAGCATCAATTGCCTCCTTTAACCATGTATCTGCTGCTTTCCTGCATCCACTTTTTTGTTTATTCATTCACGGGATAGGGGCATCACTGGCAAGGCCAGTATTTATTACCCATCCCTAATTGCCCTTGAGAAGATGGTGGTGAGCGACCTATTGAACTGCTGCAGTCCCTGAGGTGCAGATGCACCCATGGTGCTGTTAAGGAGGGAGTTGCAGGATTTTGACCTAGAGACAGTGAAGGAACGATGGTACAGTGGTTAGCACTGCTGCCTCACAGCGCCAAGGACCTGGGTTTAATTCTGCTCTTGGGTGACTTGGGTGACTCCTCTGCGTGACATTTGCACCTTTTGCCCGGGTCTGCGTGGTCTTCCTCTGGATGCTCTGGTTTCCTCCAACGATGTGGAGATGCCGGCGTTGGACTGGGGTAAACACAGTAAGAAGACTCACAACACCAGGTTAAAGTCCAACAGGTTCATTTGGTAGCAAAACCCACTACCTCCCATGGCCCAAAGATGTTCAGGTTAGGTGGATTGGTCCTCGTAAATGTGAGGGATTACAGGGATAGGGTGGAGGAGTTGACCCGGGTAAAATGTTCTTTTGGAGAGTTGATACAAACTCGATGGTCTGGATAGCTTCTTTCTGCACTGTAGGGGTTGTATGGTTCTATGACTCTTTTTCAGTCCACGCTGTGATGTTTCCCTGCTGACCATTCCGAGGATGAGGGGAGACATAATAGAGGTGTATAAAATTATGAAAGGCATAGATAGGGTGAACGGTGGGAAGCTTTTCCCCAGGTCAGTGGTGACGTTCATGAGGGGTCATAGGTTCAAGGTGAAGGGGGGAGGTTTAACACAGATATCAGAAGGACATATTTTACACAGAGGGTGGTGGGGGCCTGGAATGCGCTGCCAGGCAAGGTGGTGGAGGCGGACACACTGGGAACGTTTAAGACTTATCTAGAGAGCCATATGAACGGAGTGGGAATGGAGGGATACAAAAGAATGGTCTAGTTTGGACCAGGGAGCGGCACGGGCTTGGAGGGCCGAAGGGCCTGTTCCTGTGCTGTATTGTTCTTTGTTCTTTGCCCCTTTCAGGCCACTCTGCGGGAATCTAAGTAAAAGTGCTGCTTGTAAGTAGCTCAGGTCAAAAAGAAGTTAGTAAATTCCTTATAATTTCAGGTTCCAGATCAATAACTGCATTGTTCAAAGTCAAATGTTTTATAAATAAGAGTTTGAAAGTGTATAACATGCTACATTTTGTTCCACTATTTGGGTGAATCTATTTCTGTTTAAGACTATAAGATCTAATTGCTGTTAAGTGATCTCAGTCTGAAGTCAGTCTACTTGATGCTAGGTTAGAGAACATTACAGACCAGCCTGTGCTTGTAAACTGTGGGCTGCAGCTCAGAAACAACCAGCATTTCTAGAGTGTGGGTTTTCATGTATTAAGATAATGACCTGTCTGAATATCAGCTCCAGTCTTCAAATATGTAAAAGACTACAGTTAACAATTTCCGTTAAGCCTCTTTCCTTGAACATTCTTATTTTTCTCTCAGCGGTAATTGCATCAGCTTGTTTGTAGATTAGTTCTATGTAGGTACACAGTTGAGCGCAACAGGGAGTTGAGTTAATGGCTGCAAATATAGCCATTAAACTGGGGAATTCCGACAAACATTGTCATTTCTGCAATCACTTAATTGCCAAACTCAATAACTTTTCTGATTCGATTTATTATTGTCACATGTATTGGGATACAGTGAAAAGTATAAACATAGAAGATAGGAGCAGGAGGAGGCCACTTGGCCCTTTGAGCCTACTCCGTCATTCATCGCCATTGGCTGATCGTCCAACTCAATTGTTTCTTGTGCGCTGTACAGACAAAGCATCCTGTTCACAGAGTACATAGGGGAGAAGGAAAGGTGAGGGTGTAGAATGTAGTGTCACAGTCATAGCTAAGGTGCAGAGAAAGATCAACTTAATATAAGGTAGGTCCTTTCAAAAGTCTGATGGCAGCAGGGAAGAAGCTGTTCTTGAGTCAGTTGGTACGTGTCCTCAGACTTTTGTATCTTGTTCCCGATAGAAGAAGGTGGAAGAGAGTATGTCCAGGGTGCATGGGGTCCTTGATTATGCTGGCTGCTTTTCGAGGCAGTGAATGGGAGGTTGGTTTACATGATGGACTGGGCTACGTTCACAACAGTGCAATACTATTAAGATCATTACAAAAATAATCAAAGAGGCGGTTAAAAAATGTATTCAGACTGGCAATGGTTAAAATATTGAAGGAAGAATATTTAAAGGTTTGGGGACTGCACAGGAGCATGAAATTAAAGGAAAGTGGCTGACATGAGGAAAAGTGCTGGCTACTTCCCGATGCGATTAATGCTGCTACTGTCATGATTATTAAATTCCAGGTATTGAGAATCTTCTTAACCGTGAGGATATTAGTGTAAAGTTGTGGACCGTGTTCATCAATTCACTGTACTCATGCATCGGTGTGCATTTCACAGTCAAAGTTTTGCTGGGGATCCTTCCATCTCCACTGACCTCTCTGGTTGAGGGATTGTGCTGGTAACATCATCTATGTTACTACCCTAGTTGATCCTTTAACCTGAGTGAACCTTTAATAAACCTTTATCATGGTTCCCTGTTTGCCATTTTGATAGAAGCATCATGCAATATCTTTGGAAATGGTGAATAACTCAAAGTAAATGTTTATTTATTAGTCACAAGTATAGTTAATACTATATCAACTATATAGCGTCGGCGTGGAGGGACCAGGAAAGGCTGTTGGAAATGATGCCCCAGCAATATTAACCTTTGAATATTTAATAGGTTCACAACAAGTTTGCTTGCCCATGGGGCAGCACGGTAGCACAATGGTTAGCACTGCTGCTTTATGGCACCAGGGACCCGGGTTCAATTCCTGGCTTGGGTCACTATCTGTGCGGAGTTTGCATGTTCTCCCCCTGTCTGTGTGGGCTTCCTCTAGGTGCTCTGGTTTCCTCCCACATTCTGAAAGACATGCTGGTTAGGTGGGTTGACCCGAGCAGGTGCTGGAGTGTGGCGACTAGGGGAATTGCACAGTAACTTCATTGTAGTGTTTTTAACATTGTAAAATATCGCAAGGTGCTTCCTTCCTAGACGGCATGGTGGCACAGTGGTTAGCACTGCTGCCTCACAGCACCGGGGACCTGGGTTCGATTCCCAGCTTGGGTCACTGTTTGTGTGGAATTTGCACATTTTCCTCGTGTTCTGCGTGGGTTTCCTCCGGGTGCTCCGGTTTCCTCCCGTCTGAAAGATGTGCTGGTTAGGTGCATTGGCCATGCTAAATTATCCCTCAGTGTATCCGAACAGGCGCCGGAGTATGGCGACTAGGGGACTTTCACAGTAACTTCATTGCAGTGTTAATGTAAGCCTACTTGTGACACTAATAAATAAGCTAAACTAAACATTACCAAACAAAATTTGACATTAAGTTACATAAAGAGATCCTGGAAGGACGAGGGCAGCAGATGCTTTGGATCACCTGCCCCTGGAAGTTCCCCTCCAAGCCTCACATCATCCTGACTTGGAAATATATCGCCATATCTTCACTGTCAAAATCCTGAGATTTTTATGATAGGTAAGGGAATCATGGATTATGGGGTGGGGCGGGGGGCGGGGGGGGGGGGGGGGGGGGGGGGGTGGGGGGGGGTGGGGGGGGGGGTGGGGGGGGGTGGGGGGGGGGGGTGGGCGGAATGACAGGAAAGTGGAGTTGAGACCACAGTCAGATCAGCCACGATCTTGTCAAGTGGTGGAGCAGGTTCAAAGGGCTGAATGGCCTACTCTGCTCCTGACTATTATGTCCTACGTTCTCTTAATGAAGCACAGAGATTTCACAGCCATGTTTAATAAATCCTATGGCATAGCATGGCATTAGCATGTGTGAGTTTGCTGCGTAAGACATTAATACCACTCCCTGAATGAAACTTTGAGCAGCATCAGGTAACACGCAGATCCACATGTGTTAGATGCTAGCATGTGCTTCAGAATTTGATAATTAAAGAGGGACCTGAGCCGAGTTCATCAGTTTCTATATTGCACTGTTTCAGGTTCTTACACTGGCACCATGCAGGTCAATACAAAGGGAGACTGCAGCTTTAAAGAACAAGTGGGCCTCAACATAAGAGCAGTAAAACATTATTCCTTCCCCCCACAGAACTAAACTCAAACAGCAGATAAACTCTAACAGTGCTGTAATATATACGCCATTGGAAATGGCGCACTGACCAAACCTTAGGTGTTCGATGTACATGAGATCTCTAACCAAGCTAAATGTAGATACAATTATATCAATTTAATTAAAAAGACCTAGTTTACACATCAGGCAAACAGAAAATCTACCTCAAATACCATATGTACGTGTACACGTATCACATGTGAGCAGGAGCCATACCAGTGTATCACATGTGGGCAGCACGGTGACACAATGGTTAGCATTGCTGCCTCACAGCACCAGGGACCTGGGTTTGATACACGGCTTGGGTCACCGTCTGTGCGGTGTCTGCACATTCTCCCCGTGTCTGTGTGGGTTTCCTCCGGGTGCTCCGGTTTCTACCCCAGTCCAAAAGACGTGCTGGTTAGGTACATTGGACATGCTAAATTCTCCCTCAGTGTACCCGAACAGGCGTTGCAGTGTGGCGACTGGGGGATTTTCATGGTAACTTCATTGCACTGTTTATGTAAACCTACTTGTGACAATAATCAATAATAGATAGTACCTGTGGGAATCTCTCAGTAGCTCAGTTTGGAGACTTAAGCACATTGATTGGCCTTTACGTGCGTGATGTACTTATCTGACTGAACAAAAAGAGGAGGAAACTTTTGTAACTAATTGGAACAAAAGGCTTAGGCAAGAGTGTCACCCATTTAATAATTTACATTGATCATTTTAATTATGTTTTTTTAATGTATAAAAATAACAACCTCTAAATCAAAAGTATTAGCCTGAACTTTTCAAGAATATGTGTCATTGGAAAAGATTATTCTAGAGCAGTGTCTCAGAAAGCATGACAAGCCATCGCATTAAATGCCAAAGCTTCAGCAGCTGAAGCTATGAGGAGGTCCTGGTTTACCTAACCCTCTCTTACAATCCACTATAGTCTTAACTAGTTTAATCCATCAGACTTTTCTGCTTCAGTGAAGGTAGAACAAAACTGCTGTCAAGCAATTCTGTCCCATTCCATTCCATTTCGACATGGCTTGACAGCTCATGGAGAGAAAGCCAGAATATTAATACCACAGCAGTATTTAAGGAGACACACATTATTGCTGATTGCATTTTCTAAATAAAATACAAACTCGTATCTTCTTCCACATCCTTACCTGCTTAAGTTACACCATTTGTAATGTGCACTGATCTCATCTGCCAGTTTCTGAGGTCGTTTTAACATATGACACGTACAGATAATGTTGTAGAAATAATGGAATTAATAGCCTCCCCCTTCCTATCTTTTTGAACTCTTCCACCCCTACAACCCTCTGAGATCCCTATGCTCCGACAAATCTGCCCTCTTTCTTCACCATTGGTCACTGTGCCTTCAGCTGCCTGGGTCCTAAACTCTGGATTGGCTTCCATAAACTTCTCATTTTGATTTGATTTGATTTATTATGAAAGGACATTAAAGGTGTGATACAAATGCATGTTGTTGGTACATTTTATCATAAATATCAGGTTCAGAACATGTATAAATGTTTAGGATTAATCATCAGAAAACTTGTTTTCCCCACCACATAATCCTACAGTGCCACAGCCAAGATGGAATCATCTTATGGGGCGGAATTCTCCAGCCGTGCTGGTCTAAAAGCCGGAAATTCCCGCCCGACCGTCAATGGCCTTTCACATTCTCCGCAACCCGCCCGCTAAAATTCCAGTAGGGAGCGGGATGGGAGAATTCCGACCATAAATTTTTATTCCTTGAAGAGAAGGCTCCATGTTCCTCTTCCCCAATCCTCCCAGTTCATGCATCAACTGAAGGAGGGAGAATTGGGAGACCTTGGCTAAACCATTCACTAGGGAGTGTGTGGAATAGTCCCACTCATGCATTCCACCTCCAGTTCTCTAATCCTGTATTTTGATTTTCATTCAGCAGAGAGCTACTGTTAAGATTGGGAACTCTAGCGGGTTGGAGGATATGCCCAGCAAATAATTAAATGGGCCCCTGGAAAGTTCCCGCTTGGCCCAGTGGTATCCTAGTTTAACCGAGATGGGTGAGACAAGAAATGCACTCTCAAGCAAGTTGAGCCTTTTTCAGTGAAAGCGGTTTCAGGGTACGTGGCCCCAATAGTCATGGGGAAGCAGAGAGTGGGCAAGGGCAGGAAATGTCCAATATGAGAAAGAATGGCAGTCCCGTTGAAGTTAATGCCAGGGCCTCATTTGAATTTTTGTACTCAGTTTCCTGTCTCTTTTCGTAGGAACATAGGAACAGGAGCAGGCCATTCAGCCCCTCGAGCCCACTCTGCCATTCAATAAGATCCTGGCTGATCTGCGGCCTAACACCATGTACCTGCCCTCAGCCCATATCTATTAATACCCTCAATATAAAGTTGTCCATTTCAGACTTAAATCGAACAATTGAACCAGCATCCACCACCATTTGAGGAAGAGAGTTCCAAAACTCCAGCACTCTCTGCGTGTGGAAGTGTTTTCTAACATCTCTCCTGCACAGCTTGGCCATAATTTTTAGATTATGGCCCCTGGTTCTAGAGCTTTCATAGAATCGTAGAATCCCTATAGCAGAATGAGGCTATTTGGCCCATCGAGTCTGCACTGACCACAATCCCACCCAGGCCCTATTCCTGTGACCCCACATATTTACCCTGCTAATCCCTGACAGAGGGCCAATTTAACATGGCCAATCAACCTAACCCACGCATCTTTGGAATGTGGAAGGAAACCCACGCAGTCTCAGGGAGAATGTTCAAACTCCACATGAGCAGTGACCCGAGGCCGGAATTGAACCCGGGTCCTTAGCGCTGTGAGGCAGCAGTGCTAACCACTGTGCCACCATGCCGCCCCACTAGCTTTCAACTAGTGGAAACAATTGATCCTTATCCACCCCGTCCTTCCCTGTAAATATTGCATAACCTGGGTTATCATGCACTCATGTGAGCCGGCCTCAAACTCACAAGCACATTCAAGCGTGCTAAGTTGTACGATAAGGGCGGCACGGTGGCACTGTGGTTGGCACTGCTGCCTCACAGTGCCAGGGACCTGGGTTCAATTCCGCCCTTGCGTCACTGTGTGGAGTTCTCCCCGTGTCTGCCGTGGGTTTCCTCCGGGTGCTCCAGTTTCCTCCCACAGTCCGAAAGGCGTGTGGGTTAGGTTGATTGGCCATGCTAAATTGCCTCTTAGTGTCATAGCAGGGTAAATATGTGAGGTTACGGGGATAGTGCATGGGTTGGATTGCTGTTGGTGCTGGTTCGATGGGCTGAATGGTCTCCTTCAGCAGTGTAGGGATTCTATTCTATGATTCTATGTTGGAAAAAATAATATTCTACAGCTAAATACTGACAATCATTGTGCAGATGATTTTTTTTTCAGTACTTCAACTCTAGGTGCGGTATACTAAGTCAGAGGCGAAATTGGATTTCCACTTCAGCATTCTGCCATAAATTCCATTGTAACCTGATAAAACTGAACAGTAGAATGGACAAATAGATACTTTCCGGAAGACTGTTGGTGTGGTAAAAACATGGATTAAAGACATGTGTGAGGCCCCTGGTTTGCAGTTGTCACATAAAAATGGATGGAATTGTGGAATACAAACCCCATGTACCAAAAGAATCCCCAAATCCCATGTTGTAAAAACAGCATTTAATTGATTCAATCACTAGAAACCAATGGACCTAATTATAAACGGATGGCAATTCCAGAACATGCTTCTCAAAACACTGGTTAAAAAAAAAATTTGAGAAGAAATTGGAATCCCATTTTCACAGATTTGCAAGTCCATTTGGGGCGGCATGGCGGCACGGTGGTTAGCACTACTGCCTCGCAGTGCCAGGGACCTGGGTTCAATTCCGGCCTTGATTGACTGTGGAGGAATTTGCATGTTCCCCCTGTGTTTGTGTGGGTTTCCTCTGGGTGCTCCGGTTTCATCCCACAGTCCAAAGATGTGTGGGGGGTTAGGTAGATTGACTAAATCACCCTTAATGTCAGGGGGACTAGCAAGGTAAATACGTGGGGTTTACGGGGATAGGGCCTGGGTTGGGATTATTGTTAGTGAAGGTTCAATGGGCCAAATAGCCTCCTTCTGCATTGTAGGGATTCTATGCTCACTAATAAAAATTGCTTGAACGTCATTTTCATGCACCTGCAGGTTTGATTTGATTTGATTTATTGTTGTCACGTATTAGTATACAGTGAAAAGTATTGTTTCCTGAGCGCTATACAGACAAAGCATACCGTACATAGAGAAGGAAAGGAGAGAGTGCAAAATGTAGTGTTACAGTCATAGCTAGGGTGTAGGTAAAGATCAACTTTGTGCGAGATAGGTCCATTCAAAAGTCTGATGGTAGCAGGGAAGAAGCTGTTCTTGAGGCGGTCAGTATGTGTCCTCAGACGTTTGTATCTTTTTCCAACGGAAGAAGGTGGAAGAGAGAATGTTCAGAGTGTGTGGGGTCCTTAATTATGCTGGCTGCTTTTCCGAGGCAGTGGGAAGCATAGACAGAGTCAATGGTTGGGAGGCTGGTTTGCGTGATGGACTGGGTTTCATTCACGACCCTTTGTAGTTTCTTTAGTCGGAGAGGCTAGAGAGAAGCCTAGTCATTGTCAAGGAAAATGAGAGGTATGAGGGTTATGCACAGGGTAAGAAGGGAGCAGCTGTTCCCCTTGGTTGAGGGGTCAGTCACGAGGGGGCACAGTGTTAGGGTAAGGAGCAGGAGATTCAGAGACGATTTGAGGAAAAACGTTTTCACTCAGCGGATGGTGGGAATCTGGAATGCACTGCCTGGGAAGGCCGATGAGGCTGGAAACCTTGCAACCTTTAAAAAGTATTTGGATGAGTACTTGAAACATGATAATATTCAAGGATATGGAACAAGTGCAAGAAAATGCAATCAGCGCGCCTTTAGTGGGAGATACTGTCGGTGCAGACTCAATAGGCCAAAGGGTCTTTTCTGCATTGTATGACTCTATGGCTGGTATTTTACGACCGCGCTTGAGTGAGGCTCGTAAAATCCCACCCAAAGCAAATGGAGAATTTCATTCTGCGAGACTTGCCCACCCGGTTCCGGGGTTGACGTGCCAGTAAAATTCCAGCCTGTGACTCTGGTGAGTGAGGGTGGAATGGGGCTCACAGTAAGGGGTGGGGGTTGGAGTTGGGGAGAGGCGGTGTCCAGCAGCCAACCCTTGCCTGATGCTGGGTCCCTCAATTGGACACTGAGTGCCTTTGAAAGAGGGCCCTCCCCACCCCACAGATGGCCACAGGTAAACCGGACAACGTTTGCCTGGCAGTTTTCTGGAAATCTGTGCCAATTGCACATAATCCCCGAGCCAGCACCAAATTAAGGTGGGCTCAGGAATAAGTGGTGTCAATTGGCTCAATAATGGTCTAGAATAGAATAGAATCCCTACAGAGCAGGAGGAGGCCATTCGGCCCATCGAATCTGCACAGACCACAATCCCACCCAGGCCCTACTCCTACAACCCCTCACATTTACCCTGCTAATCCCCCTGACACTAGGGTCAATTCAGCATGGCCCCCCAAATCAACCTAACCCGCGCATCTTTGGAGTGTAGGAGGAAACCGGAGCACCCGGAGGAAACCCACACAGACACGGGGAGAATGTGCAAACTCCACACAGACAGCGACCTGAGGCCGGAATTAAACCCGAGTCCCTGGTGCTGTGAGGCAGCAGTGCTAACCACTGTGCCGCCATGCCGATCTGTGAGTGGACTGCATGGAAATCGATTGTTTGAATGGCTATTAATATTGGGAGGCACAGTGGCACAGTGATTAGCACTGTTGCCTCACAGTGCCAGGGACCCTGGTTCGTTTCTGGCCTTGGGTCACTGTCTGTGAGGAATCTGCACGCTGTCCCCGTGTCTACGAGAGTTTCCTCCGGGTGCTCCGGTTTCCTCTCACTGTCCAAAGACGTGCTGGTTAGGTGCATTGGTCATGCTAAGTTGTCCCTTAGTGACCAAAGACGTGTAGATTAGGTGGACTAAATATGTGGGATTGATAGAGCAGGGAGTGGGCTTGGGTAAGATGCTCTGTCAGAGAGTTGGTGCAGGCTCAATGGGCTGAATGGTGTCCTTCTGCACTGTAGAGATTCAATGATGAAGTGACATCCCTTCACTGTTTTGGAATTGTGACAAATCAAAAGCATTGGGAATTCTAATCAACTCATTTGATCAGCAGAGACTGATGAGTGTCTGAATGTCTGAGCTACGTTGTTACTATGGCAATGGGCTCTTCCAGTTGAACATTCTTTTGAAAACTATGAGAAGCAATATTCTTGGACAAGTAACTATTCAATATTAATGGAGTTGTGCTTTGATTACTCCCTCTAGACTTTCTCGTCATTTTAAGTATATTTGTAGTGTACAGATTAATGAAGCAGACTTGAGTGGCTGAATGAACTTCTCCTGTTCCTCTGGTCCTAAGAAAGGAGATCTTAGTATCCTTGCTGGTGTGAGACACAGATGTCAATCCAGCCAGGCTTTCTTTGTAAACTAGTCGAATGGCTCTTTCAGAGAACCAGCCCAGACATTGGGCCAAATGGGCCCCCCTCATGATTCTACCTAAACTCGCCATTGTTAATATTCAGCCCCTTGAGAAGTTAGTATTGATTAAATTCTTATCTTAACTCTTCCTGATCAAAAATAAAAATAAGATTCTGCCTCATTTCTTTCTCCCTCCAATGTGAAAATGATATGAAGACAAGTACACAAATCACTCAGGCGGCATGGTGGCACAGTGGTTCGCACTGCTGCCTCATAGCGCCCAGGGACCCAGGTTCCATTCCGGTCTTGGGTGACTATCTGTGCGGAGTATGCACGTTCTCCCCGTGTCTGCGTGGGTTTCCCCTGGGTGCTGCAGTTTCCTCCCACAGTCCAAAGACGTGCTGGTTAGGTGAATTGGCCATGCTAAATTCTCCCTCAGTGTACCTGAACAGGCTCCGGAATGTGGCGACTAGCGGATTTTCACAGTAACTTCATTGCAGTGTTAATGTAAGCCTACTTGTGACAATAATAAATAAACTTTAAATCATGTCTTGGTACTTAATATGTTTGATCTCTATCAACTACAAGACTAAGGCACAAAGAAACAATTTCATTCAACTATGTACTGGTGTGGAAGTTCATTCTAATGTTGTACTGACATATTATGCACTACAGTAATAAGGCTTTCACTGAAAAGGTATTTGCCTCCAAGCCCTTCTCTCTTATAAAGTATAAAGGCGTTTTAAATTTCTCATTCTTATAGTTATGGGCTATCCTTTACAATGATCCTATGCCGACTGACTCATACATATCTCTTGTTCTCAGGTTCACAGGAATAATCTAATTTATGCAATTACCCTGAAGCCTTTATTAAAATACAAAATATTTAATCTTTTCTCAGGTACTTGTCAGTTATTTGTGAAAGTATCAGTGTAGAAGTAATGGCTTAAACTTCTTCAGTAACAGAAACAACACATTTGTCAGGCCCCCTCCACTTAACATTTAGCAATAAGCCAACAATGTTCCTTTGTATCAGCAACAAATGCAGTGCTTCACTCAAGCTGTATCTCCTCCAGTTTAACAACCCTGGATGATGTCTGCACTCTTCCAATTCTGGCCTCTTGCACATCTTCTCTTTTTTCACTCCACATTGGCGACTGTCCCTTCAACTGTGTAGGCCCTAAGCTCTGGAATTCCCTCCTGAACTCCCTCCTGGCTCTCTACATCTCTCTCGACTTTGAGAATCTATCTCTTTGATCAAGTGTTTGTTCACCTTTCCCGATATCGCCTCATGTGACTGGGTGACATTGACAATCTTTTCTATGAAGTACCTTGGAGTGTTCTACTGTGTTAAAGGCACTATATACGGAAAGGTTATTGTTGACTGAGCCACACAGACCAGAAACTTCCATGCCTTATTCTCAGTCGGTGGTTCGTTAGATGATCTCATTAAGAAAATAATTGAGACACTATACGCCTTAGTCAAAGAAGAGGAACCATATCATCCAACTGCAGGCTACTTGTATTTTTAACATAGTGGAGGGAACAACTTGGATTTATATTGTTCCATTCTTGTCTTCAGGATGTTTCAAAACACTTTACAGTCATTTATTTATTTTGATGTGTAGCTTCGGTTGCTGGTAAGAGAAAGATGTCAGTCCATTTGTGCGCACAAAGGTTCTCTATAGAGCAGAGCTGGATAGCTGGTTAGTGATGCAGAGCGATGCCGATAGCACAGCTTCAATTCCCGTACCGGCTGAGGTTATGCATGAAAGCCCTGCTTCCCAATATTTACTCTTACCTGAGGTGTGGCGATCCTCAGGTTAAATCACCGCCAGTCAGCTCTCCCCCTCAAAGGGGAGAGCAGCCTGTGGTCATCTGGGACTATGGTGATTTCATCCTTATAGAGCAATGAGATCACCAGTTTATTGACATTTTGATGCTTTTAGTTGAGATATAAAAGTCAGCTAGGCTACCAGGAGAATGTCACTATTCTTCTTTAGATAGATTCATAAATGTTTCATACTTCAGTCTAACATCTGCTTCAGAAAACACTTTTGTTAATATTGCAGTAGTCAGCCTTGGCTTCTCAAGTACCTGGATTCAGACTTCAACCCACCACCAAGCCAGATTGCTATCAGCTAGCATTGAACTTGCTGGGCATGGATCAGGAAGAAAACTGGAACATTGTATGTATGAGTTATCAGGGTTAGAAACAGGGACAATAATCATCTCAAGTGTCAGCCCATTGAACACGATCTGGTCATAGCCATCAACGTGGCACCTCGATGAAACTCCTACCAATTTCCAATGAGTTGAATCTTGGTCCCTGTTGTGTTAGTTGATTTCATTGGAGGAGAATCATAGAATCCCTACAGTGCAGAAGGAGGCCATTCAGCCCATCGTGTCTGCACTGACCATAATCCCACCCAGGCCCTATTCCCATAACCCCACATATTTACCCATCTAACCCCCCTGACACTAAGGTCAATTTAGCATGGCCAATCAACCTAACCTGCACATCTTTGGACTTTGAAATTCAAAATGCGCTCCCATTTACAATCTCAACTTGAGCTGTGTGTAAGTGGCTATTAGGTGAGGACAATATTGCCTTTGCTTGTCCATAGTTCTCAGGGTCACTGTCATTCACTTTCAAGGTTCACTCATAAATAATGAACATCAGGGGAAATTAGATGCTATTTGTGGAACTACAGAGATCTTAGAGATTCTTTGGGCTGTAAGTGGTACAGGGAAAGGAAGGGCAAGGCTGAGGAGAGATTTGAAAATATTGATAAGAATTTTAAAATTGAATGGTTGCCAGACATGGAGCCAATGCAGTTCAGCAAGCACTGGGGTGAAAGGTGAATGGAACTGGATCAGAGTTAAAGTACGGACAGGAGAATTCTGGATGAACATATGGCACTAAAAGGTGACAAATCCCCAAGACCAAATTGTTTTCACTTTGAAAGGAAAATTTCAAAGTGAAAATTTTGACTTTCAAAGTGAACATTTAGATTAAGGACTTTCTACTTTCTCAGAAGACTGAGGAAATTTGGCATGCCAGCTACGACTCTCACCAACTTTTACAGATGCACCATAGAAAGCATTCTTTCTGGTTGTATCACAGCTTGGTATGGCTCCTGTTCTGCCCAAGACCGCAAGAAACTACATAAGGTCGTGAATGCGGCCCAATCCATCACGCAAACCAACCTCCCATCCATTGACTTTGTCTACACTTCCCACTGCCTCGGCAAAGTAGCCAGCATAATTAAGGACCCCACGCACCCTAGGCATACACTCTTCCAACTTCTTCTGTCGGGGAAAAGTTACAAAAGTCTGAGGTCACGTACCAACCAACTCAAGAACAGCTTCTTCCCTGCTGCCATCAGACTTTTGAATGGACCTACCTTGCACTAAGTTGATCTTTCTCTACACCCTAGCTATGACTGTAACACTACATTCTGCACTCTCTCCTTTCCTTCTTTATGAATGGTATGCCTTGTCTGTATCGCGTGCAAGAAACAATACTTTTCACTGTAGACTAATACATATGACAATAATAAATCAAATCAAATCAAGGAAGTAAGTGAGTACCAATACCTTAACTATAACCTTCCAAAGCTTTATTTGGGAGCCTTTCCTTTGGATTGGAAAATTGCATAAATGACTCTCCACTATTTAAGAATGGTGGCAGAGAGAAACAAGGTAATCATAGATCAATTAGACTGCCATCTATTGATGAGATAATCGTTTGTTTATAATCAAGGGAAGGGATTGAAGAACTTGGAAATATTCAGGTGCTCAGGCAGAGCAAGCACAGATTTGTAAAGGTAGGTCATACCTGATAGAATGTTTTGAAGATGTGATTGAATAACAGACAGAGAAATGCCTTTGGATGTAATTCACATGGGCTCCCAGAAGACATTTTGCTAAAGCCCCTCAAAGGAAACAGCGAGCTAAATTTGAAGCCCATGGAATTGAAGACAAA
This sequence comes from Mustelus asterias, assembly GCF_964213995.1. Lineage (NCBI taxonomy): Eukaryota > Metazoa > Chordata > Chondrichthyes > Carcharhiniformes > Triakidae > Mustelus > Mustelus asterias. The sequence continues at coordinate 122,282,385 of NC_135809.1, forward strand.
TTATTGTGCAGCTCAGGAAATTGGCTGAGTGGTGGAGATGGATTGTGGAGATAATGGACAGTACTCTCATTGGCAGAATGTAATTAGTGGTGTCCCGTGAGGATCTGTGTTGGGGCCTCAGCTAATCACCTTATTTATTAATGACCTAGATGATGGGATAGAAAACTATATCTAAATATGTTGATGATACATAGACAAACAGCATTGTAAGCCATATAGATAGAGCATAACATTGCAAAGATATATTGACAGATTAAGTGAACGGGCAAAACTTCGGTAAATGGATTTCAATGTAGACAAATGTAAAGTCATCCACTTTGGACCTAAGAAGGATTGATTACACAAGCTAGGTTTGCATTCCCTGGAAAGTAAAAGATCTCTTGAGAAGATGGTTTAAATTATGTTATCAACTATTAATACTATATCTGCTGGTTGGCAAGTCTACGACTAGGGAGCATAGCCTGAAGATTTGAGCTGGAACTTTCAGGAGTGAAATTAAGAGACGTTTCTATACACAAAGGGTGGAGAAATTTGGAACTCTCTTCCGCAACTTGTGGGGGATCTAGGTCAGTTGTTAATCCAATATCTGACATTGATAGATTATTGTTACTCAAAGGTATTAAAGAATATGGCACAAAGGTGGGGTATATAGTTAGGGTGCACAGCAGACATGATTTCATTGAATGGAGAATGGGCTGGATGGTCTACTTGTGTTCTTCTATTCCTAACATGTTCCTAACACATGCACTCTGAGTTGATTTGGACTTGGTTTGGATGATCTTAAATTAACAGAGGCTGGGAGGTAAGAGATTGGCCAGGAGAGCATTGGAATTGATGAGGCTGGAGGTAACAAAGGCATAAGTGTCAGTTTCAGAACCAGATAAGTTGTGGCAGAGGAAGAGACAGGTGATATTATGGAGCTGGATGTTGTTGTCGTCATCAGTTTGAGGATGACACCTATTCAGGATCATAAGTTCCTTCTGTGGATCTTCCATATGCCTGAACAGGCCAATCCTTTGGGTGCATGGGGCCAGAAATCCCACAATGCAGTGGGATTCAGGGTGCAGGATTTACTTCTTTTTGAGTTCAAGAGCAAGGAGGTTATGCTATTTTGCATAAGACACTAGATAGACGTCAGCTGCAGCGTGTACAGTTCTGGGGTGCCACATTTTAGGAAGGATGTGAAGGCATTTGAGAGAGCGCAGAAGAGGTTTACAATTGAATTTACCTTACAACCTGAGACAAAAACAATCAAAGGGTAATTTGCTGCGCCACATCCATATTACATGAAAGGATTGAATGTGTAATAAATTTAAAGAGCACTTCATAGATGCTATACTATGAAAGTTGAAGGTAAAACAAAACTCACCCACTCATTTCAGCCAGACTAATTTCAAATCAATTTCAACTGAGAGCTCATTATCGATATGTTATCTGAAATAGCATTTATTGGACACACTTGGTAAAATCTTTAACTCGTATAAAAACATTTATGGCTTGTATTTATCTCTGCTAAATGGGGGTTACTTTTGATTTCAGTGAATTATAGATCACATACTACAACGTGCAATTTTACTTATTCGGACTCACTGGAGGTCAGTTACGACACAGACTAAGAAGGACTATGGGAAATTCAATGTAAACAAGCAGCATGTGGTGAATCACATTGGTAAGCTACAAACACAGATGGGAATATAACAGTGATTGGCAATAATGGAAATGTACCTTAGAAATGCTGAGAATTGAATGTTTAGCATTCAAGGATATAATGGGTGGGATTTTCTGGCCCTTCCTGCCGGCAGGATCTTCCGGTTGGAAAATCCTGCCCAAAGTTTTTAGAGAGGATAGAGTTTTTAGAGAGGATAGAGAAGGTAGGTGGGATGACAGTGCTGATTAGGGAAGGTATTGCAGTGTTGGAAAGCGGGTAATGACAGAATCCACTTGATTCGAGTTGACAAGCAAAAAGAATATGATTTTTTTTTAGTGGGATGCGGGCATCGCTGGCATTTACTGCTCTTCCCTAGTTGCCTGAGGGCAGTTGAGAGTCAACCACATTGCTGTGGCTCTGGAGTCACATGTATGCCAGACCAGGTAAGGATGGCAGATTTCTTCCAAAGAGGATATTAGTGAACCAGATGGGTTTTCTAACAATAGACAATGGTTTCACGGTGATCAATAGTTCCAAATTCCAGATTTATTTTTTGAATTCAAATTTCACCGTCTGCCGTGGCGGGATTCGAACCTGGGTCCCCAGAACATTAAGTTGAGTTTCTGATTAATAGTCTGGCGATAATACCACTAAGCCATTGCCTCTCCTGATCAGGCTACTGGGGGTATTCAATAGGCCTCCTAATAGTGAGAGTGAGATAGGAGAGCAAATCTGCTTGGAAATCACAGGGATGTGCAAAAACTATAGAGTGGTGATACTGATGGACTTCAATTATCCAATATTGATTGAGGTGATAAAGGGGAAGGAATTTCTGTAATGTGTTCTGAAGAACTGCCTTGATCAATATGCCCTTGGTCCAATAATAAAGGAGGCATTGGTACAGGGAAATAATGTGGACCATGTTTGTGGAGCATACTTGGGTAATAATGGTCATCACACTATAATGCTCAGATTAGTAATGGAGAAAAGCAAGGTAAATTATTTAAGTTTATTTATTAGTATCACAAGTAGGTCTACATTGACACTACAATGAAGTTACTGTGAAAATCCCCTTATCGCCACACTCCGGCGCCTGTTCGGGTACACTGAGGGACAATTTAGCACGGCCAATGCACCTAACTAGCACGTCTTTCAGACTGTGGAAGGAAACCGGAGCACCCAGAGGAAACCCATGCAGACACGGGGAGAACGTGCAGACTCCACACAGACCCAAGCCGGGAATCAAAACCCGGGTCCCTGGCACTGTGAGGCAGCAGTGCTAACCACTGTGCCACCGTGCCGCCATTTTAAAGGAAGGTAAAGCACCTCGATTGGGTGAGGGCTAATTTCAATGCCATGAGAAGGGATCTAATTGAAAGGCAGAAGAGACGCCATGGACTGAATGGCCTCATTGAGACAACTCCCTCACATCTGCCAACATAGGTTTTAAACCAGGCTGGAAATGGCCGACACAAATGACTCTACCCTTCCTCTTATGGAAGTCCTTGTTGTTCATCATGGTGCTGCCCCTCACTTACTCATGCATATGTGGATGTCTTCATAGAAATCCTAGAGCGCAGAAGGAGGCCATTCAGCCCATCAAGCCTGCATCAACAACAATCCCACCCAGGCCCTATCCCCATAACCCTACATATTCACCCATCTAATCTCCCTGACATTGAGGGACAATTTACCATGGCCAATTCATCTAACCAACACATCTTTGGACTGTGGGAGGGAACCAAAGCACCCGGAGGAAACCCATGCAGACACGGGGAGAATGAAACCCATGCAGATAGTCACCCGAGGCCGGAATTGAACCCGGGTCCCTGAAGCTGTGAAGCAGCAGTGCTAACCACTATGCCATCGTGCCGCCCCACCGTTTTGCGCTGAAATGTGCAGGTGACTGGATTTTATTACAGATAATGTTCCTGTGAAGTGCTTTGTGAGTTTTCTACAAGGTTGAAGGTGCTATATGACCGTTGATCACACTGCTGGTTTAATGAGAAGCACAATGACTGTAGTTTTGACCTACAGTTGAACTTCCTTCCCCCAACGAAAGGTAACTTTATTCTTCTGAAACCACTTGCTCTCAAAGGCGAGAGTGAAAGTAGAACTCACTAAATCTGAACTTGAATTGTCAGAAGGAGTTTCCATGAAAAGATTAGTGTTTATCCTTTGTGCAGCAGTTATCCTGTGGCATTATAGGGTTTTGCTAGTCCACAAATGTTTACTGATTAACACCTGTTCCTGGCATGGTATCACCTTTAGTCTCTTTCTTGCCATGGTATGTCAGGGAGGACCATGTTCCAATGGAATTCCAGAGTAATGTGAAGAAGGTCATTGCTTTGGCACATTCCCTCTGTAGCTTCTGCGCTCAAGGGATGGACAACATGCTCCCTTTCTGATAAAACATTTTACTGCATTTGCCAAGAGATAAGGAAACAATGTGGGTCTCTTGTTACTGAGTCTCAACAGATATTTTCTCACAAGTCGGCGAATGCTTGTTTCCTTGTGGAGAAATTCCTTTATTTAAGCCTTAAACAGTGTGCATAAATGTTGGGGAAAGCAAATGGGAACAGGTAACGGTCAACGCGTGCGTAACGTGAAACCTCTCCAGCATCAGAAGGACTACAATGGCTTCTCTTGCCTGTACCACATTGTTACCTCTGGTGTCCATCAAGGTTCAAGAGTCCCCCTCTTCTATTCCTCATCTTTGGAAAAGATGCAAAATCCACACAGACAGTAATCCAAGGCTGGAATTGAACCCGGGTCCCTGGCGCTGTGAGGCAGCAATGCTAACCACTGTGCCACTGTGCTGATGACTCGATATTATTACAAATCATGTTCCTGTGAAGTGATGTTCCTCCTCATCAGAAGGAAAAAGGATTTGAGATTGATCATTCATAGTGCCTTGCCTGTATTTGGCAAGTGCAAGGCAGTAACTAATCAGGCAGATTTGCCAATATTTGTCAGTATTGCTTAATCTGCTGTACCGACATTCTGCAGAATAGTTTTAATGTCATTAAAGTATTAAAATATTAGTGTCACAAGTAGGCTTACGTTAACACTGCAATGAAGTTACAGTGAAAATCCACTTGTCGCCACACTCCAGCATCTGTTCAGTTACATCGAGGGAGAATTTAGCATGGCCGATGCACCTAACCTGCACGTCTTTCGAAATATGGGAGGAAACTGGAGCACCCAGAGGAAACCCACGCAGACACAGGGAGAACGGGCAGACTACACACAGACAGTGACCCAAGCCAGGAATCGAACCTGGGTCCCTGGCACTGTGAAGCAGCAGTGCTAATCACTGTGCCACCGTGCCGCCCACTTGGGTTGGTTTTCATCTTACCTGCCCAGCAGAAACCAGGAGGCTGGTTAGCTAAATACAAGCAGATTATTTGCCTCCTAGCAACTCAACTCCTTCACTCCAATTTGAATTTTAATCTGTGGGCGAATGGGGGTCAAGAATTTTGTTAATTGAGGTTATAGCACACCAATAGGCGGCACGATAGCACAGTGATTAGTACTGCTGCCTCACAGTGCCAGGGACCTGGGTTCGATCCCGGCTTGGGTCACTGTCTGTGTGGAGTTTGCACATTCTCCCCATGTCTGCGTGGGTTTCCTCCGGGTGCTCCTGTTTCCTCCCATATTTTGAAAGACGTGCTGGTTAGGTGCATTGACCCGAACAGGTGCCGGAGTGTGGCGACTCAGGGAATTTCACAGTAACTCCATTGCAGTGTTAACGTAAGCCTTACTTGTGACTAATAAATAAATTTTTCAATAGGATCTTGATTGTATTTTGTACCTAAAAGAAAGCACAGTTTGTGTGTATAAAACACATTTTGGGGTATCCAAGAGCGATTTACAACTAATAATGTAGTTTTGAAGTATAGTCACCATCGTAATGTAGGAAGAAAGGGCAGTCAACTTGTGCACAGCAAGCTCCCACAAACAGCAATGAGCAGATAAATGAAGCAGGATACTCAAAAGAGGGTGTTGGGGACTGTTCTGAAAAGAACAGTTTAATCTCACTAGTGGGAAAGTTTATAGAAATAATAACCCGCAAAATAATGAACACTCATTTGGACAGATATAGATTAATTAAGGAACGTCAGCGTGGATTTGTTCAAAGTAAATCATGCTTAACTAACATGGTTGTGTTTGTTTATGGGAGGGTTGACCAGGAAAATAAGGTTGATGTGGTGCACATGGACTTCCAGAATGTGTTTCATAAAGTGCCCCCTAATAGACATGTTAGCAAAGTTGAAGCTCATGGAATAAAAGGGAACTTGGAGGCATGGATATGACATTGGGTTAGTGACAGGAAACAGACTGGAGGAAAGTATACAGTGTGGCTTCCTAGCGATCTATAATAGGACCACTGTTTTTCTTGATCCATATTAATGATATAGGTTTGCACAATTTAAAAAATTTGCCAATGACACAAAACTCAGAAATATGATGAGCTGTGAGGAGGATAGTGATAAACTTCAGGAGGTTAGGGACAGGCTGATGGAATGTGTGGGTATGTAGGAAATACTATTTAGCACAGGGAAATGCAAATTGACATATTGTGGTATGAAGAAGGAGGAGGGACAAAATAAGCTAAAGATTACAATTCTAAAGAGGGTGCAAGAACAGGGAGACCTGGGGTTATATGTGCACAAATCATTGAAGATGAAAGGGCAGGTTATGCAAAGATTTAAAAAAGCAGACAGAGTTCTGAGCTCCAAATTTTCTCCGAGTGCATTCCACTCTGAGGTTTTCAATTTGAAATGTTTTGTAACGTACTTCTGCAATTTTATGAATAGAGTATATTTTTGGGAAAAAGCAGCAGGATCCTGAGCTTCATCAATGGAGGCACGAAGGGCAGAAAGCTGTGATGAATCATTATTAAACTGATTTCATTTCAGCTGAAGTGCTGGGCAGGGTTTCCCGTCCTGACCGCCGCAGGAATCGTTGCGGGCGGGACAGGATGGCAGCATGGTGGCACAGTGGTTAGCACTGCTGCCTCACAGCTCCAGAGACCTGGGTTCGACTTCCGGCTTGGGTCACTGTCTGTGCGGAGTCTGCACGTTCTCCCCAATTCCTCCAGGTGCTCCGGCTTCCTCCCACAGTCCAAAGATGTGCGGGTTAGGTGCATTGGCCATGCTAAATTGCCCCCTAGTGTCCTGGGATGTGTAGGTTAGAGGGATTAGTGGGATAAGTATGTGGGGTTACGGCGATGGGGCTTGGGTGGGATTGTTATCGGTGCAGACTCGATGGGCTGAATGGCCTCCTTCTGCACTGTAGGGTTTTCCAAGATTCTCATTTCCATGACATCAGGTGGGATTTTCCAGTCTTGGGGCAAGCATAGCCAGAAAATCCCACCCATTGTGTCCAATTCTGGGCATTGCACTTTAGGAAGGACACAGTAAGAAGTCTAACAACACCAGGTTAAAGTCCAACGGGTTTATTTGGTAGCAAAAGCCACTAGCTTTCGGAACAAGCTGTTCCTTTGTCAGGTGGGTGGGAGTTCTGGTCACAAACAGGGCACAAAGACACGATCAGAACTCCCACCCACCTGACGAAGGAACAGCCTGTTCCGAAAGCTAGTGGCTTTTGCTACCAAATAAACCTGTTGGACTTTAACCTGGTGTTGTTAGACTTCTTACTGTGTTTACCCCAGTCCAACGTCGGCATCTCCACATCATGACTTTAGGAAGGATGCAGGGATGAGAGAGTTCAATTGCACGGATAGAATGGAGAATCTCCTTATTGAAGGGGAGGTTGAAAGGATAGAGGTGATCAGAAAGGATCTAGACAGAGTAAATAGAGAGAAACTGTTCTGATTAGAAGTCAAGAGCCAGAAGACATCAATTTAAAGTGATTGACAAAAGAGCTAAAGATGAGGATCGGGAACGCGTTGCCTGAAAGAATAGTAGATTTGATCATGGCTCTGGGTAAACACCTGATGAGAATATGTTTGCAGGGCTACAAGGGAAGAATGTGATTGGCCAAATTGCTCTTACAGAGAGCTAGGATCGATGGGCTGAATGTGCTGCAATCATTTTATGATTCTACAATGATGCTGTGATTGCTGGAAATCTGAAAGAAAAACTCAGCCGGTCAGGCAGCATCTGTGGAGTAGGAAACTGAGTTCAAAGGGCCGGATCTTACGGCCTTGCTCGACCTGAGACCAGAAAATTCCACCCGAGGTCAATGGACATTTCCATTATCCGCCCCTTGCCCCCTCTGATTCTGTGGCGTGCGGGGCGGTAGAATTCTGGCGAATCAGGGAGAAACAGCTTGTTCTTCAAGCAGTGCCATGGAGTTTTTTACGTCTCCTGAGAAAGCAGATGGGCCTCAGTTTGAAGTCTCATTCAAAGGACAGCACCTGCAACAGTGCAGCACTTCTCTTGGTGCTGCACTGAAGGGCCATTTTAGATTATATGTTCATGATTTAGGAATTGGATTCACCTGGAATCAAGGATCACCCTTGATTCTTCAATCTCAGAGATGAGAATACAATCTACTGAGAACAGCCAAGACAGTAAAACACATCAGAATATTACACAAGAGAATTGAGATGAGGCAGGCAATTTGAATAGAGCGCTGACTCAGCTAGGCTGGGCTGCAAGGCGGCCAGGAAAACACCCAACTTTCAGCATGACGAGGCCTGGGAGATTTTAACCCCTCGCCTCATTTACAATGCTCAACGTCAGTCTTGCACCCCAACAATGGCAGCCAGGGCTACTGGGCCAGGAGTGTGCTTTCTTGATCTCAACATTGAGGACATTGTGTCAGAGAGGTGACTGGTGGGACGGGTCAGTCATTCCATGATTGGCCATGCTAAATTGCCCTTTAATGTCCCAAGACGTGTAGGTCAGATGGATTAGCCATGGTAAGTGTGTGGATGGGGATAGGTCGGGGGAGAGGGCCTGGCTAAGATACTCTGTTGGAGAGTCGGTGCAGACTCAATGGGCCAAATGGCCTCCTTCTGCACTGCAGAGATTCTATGGGGTAGTTGAAACAGTATCAAGGGGGGCAAGCAAGGCCTAAGTTTTCCTTCTGGGATCAGGTGGTGCAGTCCAGCTCATCCTGGCCTACAGTGGGAAGAAGTGAAAATAAACTTCCCTTTCTGGGCCTCCTCTGGCCTAGTCCCTGCTCCCCTTGCTAATTGGTCTGGTGGGGAAATGATGATGCCATCTGCCCCACACAGGCTGCAGGTTAAGATTGCAATTGGGCCCAGGTGACATCATTGAAGTGCCCTCTGCAGAAGTAAAGAACGCCCCCTCTCCCTTCCGGCAGGTGGTCTGCCCGCTTGCTCAAAAAGTGCAGGAGAGCTGCAGGAGGACATTGCAGGGGGTACAGTCTCACAGGGGCATTTCAGTTACCCATTGGCCAGGATGTTGGATAATACCCCTCCCACTCACACCCAACTATGTTCATATCCAGCACAGTGTGAGAGTTAAAGATTTTTTTTCTGGCTGTTAAGGGTACTAAATGTAATCTGCTCCCACCATCTCAATCCAGTCCCCAGTGGACATAGAAACTCAGCACAAAACTCGCTCCAAATTTGGCATAATTGGCAATAATTCAGCAGCCTTTCACAGAAATGCACCAAGGACTCAGAGTGTGGGAAATGAAAAGCTGTACTCTGTCATGTTGGTTGCTTTTCTGAGCTGGGTTTGAAATGCACATTGACACCAGTGTATGGGAACACTATGAATTCTTCAGCCTCTGATCTGACCAGGCTGTGCTCTGTCAATTTACAGCACCATCTTTCAATTTGCCCATTTAAAATAATCTGTCCTTATTCTTTTATTCATACTCATTATTGTGCAGGCCAGGATTTCCACCAAACTTCCCCCAGTACCTCAGCAAACATGTTCAGTCTAGTTTATTAGTGTGACAAGTAGGCTTACATTAACACTGCAATGAAGTTACTGTGAAAATCCCCTAGTCGCCACACTCCGGCGCCTGTTCGGGTACACTGAGGGAGAATTTAGCATGGCCAATGCATCTAACCAGTACATCTTTAAGAGTGTGGGAGTAAACCAGAGCACCTGGAGGAAACCCATGCAGACACGGGGAGAACGTGTAGACTCTGCACAGTCACCCGAGTTGGGAATAAGGTCCCTGGTACTGTGAGGCAGCAGTGCTAACCACTGTGCCACTGTGCCACCCTTGACAGGCAGATACAGGCCCAAGATCCCAACATTGAACCCTCACGGAAAATTGGGGTTTTTGGGATTGATCCATAGATTGTCTCTCATAGTTTGAATGGAGGCGGAGTCAATCAGAATGGCAATCAGTCAAGATTATGTTGTTATTTTTGTCCGATTGATCTGTAAAGCTGAATAATCTATCTGTTAGTGCCAGGATGAATAAGGCTATCTCATGGTAGCAATAACATAATTCTTTGTGTTTCATGACTCCAAGTATAGGTTTGCACAGGCAAATACTGTAAAAATACACATAATTTGCATAACTCTATAGCAAACTGAATCCAGCAAAGTGCTCGAGTATGTCAGAATGGCAATTGAACAAATACATCCAACTACATTATCGAGAACCAGAAGGTTTTGGATTTGATTTATTATTGTCACATTTATTGGGATACTGTGAAAAGTTGTTTCTTGCGCGCTATACAGACAAAGCATACTGTTCATAGCGTGTATAGGGGAGAAGGAAAGGAGAGGGTGCAGAATGGAGTTTATAAGAGTTGGAGTAGAGTTTTAAAAGCATATAACAAGAGTAGAGGATAGAATTAGAGGGTATGCTGAGTACAGCTCGCAAAAAGTCGCCACACTCTGGCACCATCTTGAATATTTCCCCTGCAGTAGGTACTGAACGGGCACACTCTCAGCTGCACAAGCAGAGTGATTGAGATAGCTGATTGCTACAGGTCATGTTTAGTGTCCCAAATGGTACTAGCAGTGTGAGCAAACATCCTGGTGTGAATCGCACAGACATTGCTACGTTGGTGAGGGCATTTGTGTGGGCAAACTGAACAGAACTGGTAAATCATAATGCTAATTAGCATTCAATACTGTCAGAGGTGCCATTTTGGACCTCAAGACCCCAGTTAATGCTGAATAACAGGCTCAGCTTCATCTGATCAGTTTTATCTAAAGGGATCGTCAACTATTTACAGGTTAGTTGCTAGCTGATTGCTAGCTGACACAGGAAAAAGACAATGTTGTCGAGGAGAATACTGAGATATAGGCTATTAGACTAGACGGGATTGAGGTTCATAAGGAGGAGGTGTTAGCAATTCTGGAAAGTGTGAAAATAGATAAGTCCCCTGGGCCGGATGGGATTTATCCTAGGATTCTCTGGGAGGCTAGGGAGGAGATTGCAGAGCCTTTGGCTTTGATCTTTATGTCATCATTGTCTACAGGAATAGTGCCAGAAGACTGGAGGATAGCAAATGTTGTCCCCTTGTTCAAGAAGGGGAGTAGGGACAAACCTGGTAATTATAGACCAGTGAGCCTTACTTCTGTTGTGGGCAAAGTTCTGGAAAGGATTATAAGAGATAGGATTTATAATAATCTGGAACGGAATAATTTGATTAGGGATAGTCAACATGGTTTTGTGAAGGGTAGGTCGTGCCTCACAAACCTTATTGAGTCCTTTGAGAAGGTGACCAAAGAGGTGGATGAGGGTAAAGCAGTTGATGTGGTGTATATGGATTTCAGTAAAGCGTTTGATAAGGTTCCCCACAGTAAGCTATTGCAGGAAATACGGACGCATGGGATTGAGGATGATTTAGCGGTTTGGATCAGGAAGTGGCTAGCTGTAAGAAGACAGAGGGTGGTGGTTGATGGGAAATGTTCATCCTGGAGTTCAGTTACTAGTGGTGTACCACAAGGATCTGTTTTGGGGCCACTGCTGTTTGTCATTTTTATAAATGACCTGGATGAGGGCGTAGAAGGATGGGTTAGTAAATTTGCGGATGACACTAAGGTCGGTGGAGTTGTGGACAGTGCGGAAGGATGTTGCAGGTTACAGAGGGACATAGATAAGCTGCAGAGCTGGGCTGAGAGGTGGCAAATGGAGTTTAATGCAGAAAAGTGTGAGGTGATTCACTTTGGAAGGAATAACAGGAATACAGAGTACTGGGCTAATGGTAAGATACTTGGTAGTGTGGATGAACAGAGAGATCTCGGTGTCCATGTGCATAGATCCCTGAAAGTTGGCACCCAGGTTGATAGGGTTGTTAAGAAGGTGTACAGAGTGTTCGCTTTTATTGGTAGAGGGATTGAGTTTTGGAGCCATGAGGTACAGCTGTACAAAACTCTGGAGCGGCCGCACTTGGAGTATTGCGCACAGTTCTGGTCGCCGCATTATAGAAAGGATGTGGAAGCATTGGAAAGGGTTCAGAGGAGATTTATCAGGATGTTGCCTGGTATGGTGGGAAGGTCTTATGAGGAAAGGCTGAGGGACTTGAGGCTGTTTTCGTTAGAGAGAAGAAGGTTAAGAGGTGACTTAATAGAGGCATACAAGATGATCAGAGGATTAGATAGGGTGGACAGTGAGAGCCTCTTTCCTCGGATGGTGATGGCTAACACGAGGGGACATAGCTTTAAATTGAGGGGTGATAGATATAGGACAGATGTCAGAGGTAGGTTCTTTACTCAGGGAGTAGTAAGGGCGTGGAATGCCTTGCCTGCAACAGTAGTGGACTCGCCAACATTAAGGGCATTTAAATGGTCATTGGATAAACATATTGATGATATTGGAATAGTGTAGGTTAGATGGGCTTTAGATTGGTTTCACTGCACGGCACAACATCGAGGGCCGAAGGGCCTGTACTGCGCTGTAATGTTCTATGTTCTATGTTCTATGATTTCTTCTGGCTGTTACTTCAATTCTACCAGTGATTGGTGTAGTTGTTCAACATTGGCAAAGTCCACAGGAGTGGTGTGGCAGGTGCCCAAGGAATTTCTGCTGACTTCAATATTTCTGCATAAACCAGCAGCTTTCAAACATGAACGCACTAGTAGGCATTCTTCATAGGATCTTGGAATCCCTACAACGCAGAAGAAGGCCATTTGGCCCATCAAGCCTGCACCGACAACTATCCCCCAGGCCCTCTCCTCATAACCCCATGTATTTATCCTGTTAGTCACCTTGACACTTAAGGGGCAATTAGCATGGCCAATCCACCTAAACTGCACACCTATGGAGGACATTAAATAAAATTCGACTTAAAGAATGAACACATGTCACTCAAAGCAGAGCAAGCAGTGGAAAAGGCAGGGGTGGGGGGGGTGCGGTGGTGGCGGGGAGAGGGAAAAATCTTCGCAGAGGGTCTGGGTGTTCAGGGACTAATCCTCTTTTTAAAAATCATTGGACATGGGCGTCGCTGGCTGGCCAGCATTTCTTTCCCATCCTTACTTGCTGAGAGCAGTTGAGAGTCAACCACATTGCTGTAGGTCCAGAGTCACATGTAGGCCAGACCAGTTAAGTTTAAAGTAAAGCTTATTTATTAATCATAAGTAGGCTTACATTCACACCGCATGAAATAGCTGTGAAAATCCCCTAGTCGCCACACTCTGGCGCCTGTTTGGGTACACTGAGGGAGAATTTAGCATGATCAATGCATCTAACCAGCACCTCTTTGGACTGCGGGAGGAAACCAGAGCACCTGAAGGAAACCCACGCAGATGCTGGGAGAAAGTGACCCAAGCCGGGAATTGAACCTTTGCCACATGCAAAATTTCCTTCCCTGAAAGACATTACTGAGCCAGTTGGCTTTTTCTGACAATGGTCATCAGTAGATTCTTAATTCTAGATGTTCTTTATTGAATTCAAACTCCACCATCTACCTTGGCGGGATTTGAACCCCAGTCCTCAGAACATTAGCTGAGTTTTTGGATTAACCGTCTCGCGATAATACCACTTGGCTATCACGTTCCTCTTACCTGAACCTCAGTGTAGAACAATATGTTCAATGTCCACGTTGATGCTGAATTTGTTTTGCAATGGAATGCCTGCTTTAAGCTGGTAATTAAGCAAAGCTGTCCCCCTAATTGGGGACGAATTAGGGGGATCATTGGAAGAGTGATAGAAGTCTACAAGATTATGAGAGGCATGGACAGAGTGGATAGTCAGAAGCTTTTTCCCAGGGTGGCAGGGTCAATTACTGGGAGACACAGGTTTAAGGTGCGAGGGGCAAGGTTTAAAGGAGATGTACGAGACAGATGTTTTACACAGAGGGTGGTGGGTGCCTGGAACTCGTTGCCGAGGGAGGTAGTGGAAGCGGATACGGTAGTGACTTTTAAGGGGCGTCTTGACAAATACATGAATAGGATGGGAATAGAAGGATATGGCCCCTGGAAGGGTAGGGGGTATTAGTTAAGTCGGGCAGCATGGTCAGTGCAGGCTTGGGGGGCCAAAGGGCCTGTTCCTGTGCTGTGAATTTTCTTTGTTCTTTGTTCTAATATATAAATCAGTTCACCCTGGTTGTTGGGGAGGAACTGGGTGAGTCTGTGCTTTTGCTTTACAGTCTTGTAATTGAATCTGTTTAAAGGTATAGCTAGCTGCAGACTCATTCTTCCTCAACATTCAATTAGTGGAAGTAAGAGACCGTGCTTCAGTAAGGGCATCTTCACTGACGTTTGTCACCTCCTGCAGCCAAGCTGGAACCACAGAGCAGGACAAAGATCTCACTGCCAGTATTTGTGAGGGAGTCTGTAGCTGTGATCTTTTATGTGTCTGGAACCTTCCATGTGGGAGCTGGAGATTTGTACAACATCTCACAGTTTACTGTTCACTGTTGCGTGAGTGACATCACTGATGCTCTCTATTTCTCAAGCGCTAACTGATTTTCATTCTCTCTTGCCAGGGAGAACCAGGTAGAGTGAATGTAATGCTTTACTATAGGTTTCTTCATGGTTCATGACTCCATTGACTGCATGCACGTTGCTTTGTGGCCATGTCAACTCTGCTTTATACAGGAACCAAATGGGATTTCACTCTCCTGATGTCCAGCAGTTGTTTGACCACAAGCGGGGAAATCATGCCATTCGTGGAGAGGCAGTGGCACAGTGGTATTGTCACTGGAGTAGTAATCCAGAGACCCCTGGGCAAGATCTGGGGTTCAAATCCCACCACGGTAAATGGTGAAATGTGAATTCAATAAAAATCTGGAATTAAAAGTCTAATAACCATGAAACTATTGTTAACATTGTCAGATGAACCCATCTGGTTCACTATTGTCCTTTAAGGAAGATCTGCCATCCTCACCTGGTTTGGTTTACATTGACTCCAGACCCACAGTAATGTGGTTGACTCCCAAGTGCCCTCTGAAATGGAGGGCAGCTAGGGACGGGCATTAAATGCCAGGCCTGCCAGCAATGCCCATGCCCCATGAAAATGTATTTAAAGAACCCCAGTATCCTGGCAGCGGCCATTATGCATTTACCTGCTCCAGCTGCCTCTGAGGCACTCCAGCAAACTGAAAACCACTACTGGGGATTATTTGTTGACCACATGGCTATTGGCTCCAGAATGCAAGCCGTACACAGCATGCGTACCATGGAAACCAGGCTGCCACGCGATCGAACAGACTAATGGCATGCTGAACTAAAGCTTCAGCTACCTGGAATACTCTGAGGAGCCCTGCAGTGCATAGCAGAGCAGGGGTCATGATTCATTCTGAACTGATGTATGCTACAATATTATAGGGAAGAAATCCTGCCACCAGCTTTATGGCAGTCAGCTCAACAACTGGAACACAACAGTGAGGTGGAGGTGCCGGCGTTGGACTGGGGTGGGCACAGTAAGAAGTCTCGCAAGACCAGGTTAAAGTCCAGTAGGTTTATTTGAAATCACGAGCTTTCGGGGCACTGATCCTGCATCAGGTGAGTGGAAGTAGGTTCACAAACACGGCATATATAGGCAAAGACACAATTGCAAGATAATCTGTAATTATCTTGCAATTGTGTCTTTGCCTATATATGCCATGTTTGCCAACTAACCTCCACTCAGCTGACGAAGGAGCAGTGCTCCGAAAGCTCGTGATTCCAAATAAACCTGTTGGACTTTAACCTGGTGTTGTGAGACTTCTTATGGAACACAACAAGGAAGAGAAAGAGGAGGATGAGGAGCCGAAGGCAACTTAGATACCCTCTTTTCTACCCCAGCTCACTGTGAATGGTTTCATGGTTATTAGATTTTTAATTCCAGATTTGTATTGAATTCACATTTCACCATTTGCCGTGGTGGGATTTGAACCCCAGATCTTGCCCAGGGGTCTCTGGATTACTACTCCACTGACAATACCACTGTGCCATTGCCTCCCCATGAATTGCATGATTTCCCCGCATCTGAATGGTGATACCAGTAAACAAAACCCCAAATCCCATCCACCAAACATTCCACAGCTTAGTTTCCCTCTGCCATTGACAATTGCAGCTTCCAATTGTCTACAATGCAAAAAAAAGCCAACAGAAAATGACCTGTCCAAACAAAAGCTTTTTATATTGTGTGCAACAGTCAACTAATCGCACTGGTACATTTCCTTAGCGCCTGACTTCCATGTATCTTTGCCAGTCCTAGTGCCCCTAATGTTTTACCAGTGGCTGCTGCATGGCTTAGGGAAGGTGTATTATAAGGGTCTGGCACACATCGGGTTAACATGGGTCTGAGTACTGTGCCGCTAACAAAGTCATGTAAGAGAACACCTGATCCACATCTAGGAGTCAGTCTAGTGTTGGACAGAGCCGTGTGTACAAACAAGCATGGAGGAAGCTCCTAGCTTGAACCCTTCACCGTGTATATGTGCACAGTAAGAAGTCTCACAACACCAGAGGAAGGAGCAGCACTCCAAAAGCACGTGATTCCAAATAAACCTGCTGGACTTTATCCTGGTGTTGTGAGACTTCTTACTGTGCCCACCCTAGTCCAACGCCGGCATCTCCACATCATTATGTGTACATAGTTCTTGTAGTTAATTAATACATGCTATTAACCTACCGAAGACTATGAAGACTTCATTGAGACTGACTGAATGGTATCCAACACCCTATGACATAATGGCAGATAATGGAAAAATCCAAAACCTCTCAAAAAAAATGCAGAGAAAAATAAAAATCCCGCATGGCTGAAGAAAGATGTGAAGAAGCGTTCTGACCTGAAGAAAAGCTTGAGAAGCAGACATTACGGGTAAAATCACCAAGGAAAAGCACCAAAGAAAGGCTTGGAAGCTGAAGACAGAATTGTAAAATTCCTCACTGCAGGAGAAGACTCTATGGGATCTCTTGGAAGACCAGCTTCAATTCCCAGAGATCAGGGTCAGTAGACCTAGCCGGGGTGAGCTAAAACTTTTAAATTCCAGGATGCTGCAAGTCCTGAGAGACTTTTAAATAGTTCAGTGGTCAGAAATGACCATTTTAAAACTCTTGTCAGAAAAATCAGATTCCCGAGTCAACTCATGGCTCACTCCCATCAGGAAAAAACATTAATTTGGAAAAATTGTGACCAAAGAAACAGCTTTAAAGGCCAACAATAGCAAGGATTCAACGCCTTTGCGACCTTAAAGGCATTGCGCTAAAATGGAGAAATCTGCAGCTAGTCGATCCAAGCGCTCAATGGTTAAATTTTTTTCAAGGCTGAACATGAGCCCCATTCAGCAGGAGCCTGCAAAAACCTGCAAACGCAGATAAACCCATTGTCTTCAAACAAACAGTGGCGCCATCGTGAATTTCAGCAACATCTTAAAGCTGAACATACCCTTTGCATTTTTAAAATCGTGGATCAGAAATCCACTCTTCCTCATCAACTTGGACTTATCCAAGCCCCAGCCCAATCACATAATTAGGGTCTTTGGAAGAAAAGATTGCTGAGATACATGATTTCTTCAGATTTGGATAAAAAGACAAAAGCTCAACAAGTTAACACACTGCTTTATTCAGTAGGCCTGATAGTGGATGATATTACTGCTAGGCAAGGAATCAATGAACCATCTGCTAAATTTGATGAAGTACTAAAATCATTTGATGTTTATTTTAACCTAAAAATTAACAAAATCTCAAAAGGATTCAATTTAATAGCATGTCCAGCAGCCAGGGGAGCTTGTCGACTCATTCATTGATGATCTGTAGAGGATAGCTGAAGGTTGCAAATATTGAGACTGAAATTCTGAACTTATTAGAGATAGAAGCTAGGAAAATTTGACCAGATACCCCTCAGACACACTGCATGAAGCTTGTGTATTGCCTGGGTTGCAGTCAATGAGTGTGGGCTATTCACGCATCGTGATCCCCGTGCCTGATGTTGAAGGCAAGCCCTCAACACCTTTTGTCACTATCTTCAGGGAATGCACATCCTTTCCAATAAGAAGAAGTCAAAGTGTATTTTGAAGAGTGATGCAATTCTATCTAAATGTAAATGGGCTAAATGGGTTGCAACTTCATTGACCAAGTAATTGTGCAAGATAATGTGCTTGGGGAGAGGAGTGGTGAAGGGGGGTGCTGGTGGCGATATACGCTCACATCTAGCATTGTAGCAGTCGTGATACTATGCAAACAAATAGAATGACAAGCCTTCCATTTTGAACTTTGGCATTCTGACATAAAATATGCCAACTGCCTTTCATTTCTTATCTGCGTTATCTGATTGTCTAAGTGGGAATTGAAGATATGGGGCAGAATTGTCCCATCCCGTCCACCACGGCAATCATAGCAGGCGGGACACAGACCATGCAAGTGTCCGTTGACCTCGGATGAGATTTTCCGGTTTTGGGGGGGTGGGGGCGAGTGCGGCCGGAAAATCCCACCTGAGGTTCTCAAGAATACTTGACGGAGATGGCAAATTTTTGAAAGTGAAGAATGGGTCTCCAAGCTCATGATTCACTCTCCTATGGAATCTTCACCTGTATCCACACTGTCCCAGTGGTATGGGGCAAATATAGATCTCCTGAGCTAGCAGCTTGGGGTAGTTGCTTTTGGTGGCACAGAAAACAATGCCTCAGAATAGATGTGATGCTGAAGCAGAGATCCTCAGCTGGGAAAGTTAGTCTCAGATAGGTACTGCTGTGATTATAAAACTGGTGCAGGAACTTTGGGACATAATCCAGGCCAGTGCTGAGGCCACATCTTTCCCTGCAAGTGGGCGTGAGAGATCCCCACAAACTATTAAGAGCAGGGGAGTTCTCACTGACATCCTCTCCAATATTTATTCCTAAACGAATGTTACTAAAATAAAAAAAAATCTGGCCATGATTTCATTGCTATTTGTTGGAACTTGCTGTCCACAAATTAACTGCTGTGTTTCCAACATTACAACAGTGACTACACTTTAATAAATACTTCATTGGCTGTAAAGTGCTTTGGGACATCTAGGTGGTCATGAAATCAGGTATCTCATTGTGAATCCTTTCTTTTATAAACAGGTTCTGCCATTGCATTATCATTGGAATTGCAATACACCTGATGATCATTATATTAACCAGAGCAGGTACTATATTCTATGAAATCTTCAAAACTACTTTTATTTAAATATCCCAAGATGTGCAGGTTAGGTGGATTGGCAATGATAAATTGTCCCTTAGTGTCCCAAGATGTGTAGGTTAGGGGAATTAGCCATGAGATATGTGGGGACTGTTGCCTCACAGCGCCAGGGACCCAGGTTAGATTCCTGGCTTGGGTCACTGTCTATGTGACCTGTGTCCTCCCTGCGTCTGTGTGGGTTTCCTTTGGGTGCTCCAGTTTCCTCCCACAGTCCGAAAGATGTACTGGTTAGATGCATTGACTATGCTAAATTCTCCCTCACTGTATCTTAACAGGCGCTGGAGTATGGCGACTAGGGGATTTTCACAGTAACTTTGTTGCAGTGTGAATGTAAACCTACTTGCGACACTAATAAATAAACTTTACCTGTGAGTCAGTGCTGACTTGATGGGCCAAATGGCCTCTTTTGCGCTGTAGGGACTCTATGTAACACTACATTCTGCACTCTCTCCTTTCCTTCTCTATGAACGGTATGCTTTGTCTGTATAGCGCGCAAGAAACAATACTTTTCACTGTATACTAGTACATGCAACAATAATAAATCAAATCAAATGATTCTAAGTGATGGCAATTTTATTAAATGCCGGTGGTGGCTAAGACTAAAGTTTGTCAATGGTCATTCACCAAGCTGATATAAATAAACGCAGGGCTGAAATATTTTTGCACAGGAACAGAATTGCGAGTATATTATCGGATTTTTGTTGTTTTGTATTTTTTTAAGCACCTGGCATGAAAAGTGGCTTGTGGGAACAATGCATCTATCATTCATCATATTGCATGTAAGGCTCAGATTGGGGGAAAAAAAAGAAACCACATCAGTGATATAATTTACAGGTTTCTTAAGTTTTAATTGCGGATCTAATATAAAGGTGACACTTTCACACTGACAGGAAAGGGGAGTTCCAAAAAGTGTGGCCAGTTTCATCAAGCCTTTCTTGAAAGTTATGATAATCTTACATGCTTTAAACATCCAGATTGAAAGTGCTTCTATTCATATATGGGAAGAAAATAGGAGTGGTGAGGGAAGTAAAATTTCAGCTTTCCCATGGCCTGGTAATGACTCCCTCCCTGGCTTAGGGCAGCCACAGGTATGCTATGAATTTTTTTAACTTGCTATTGGGAAGGTATAGAAACATCTTTTCATCTAAGGTTACTAAACCTTTGAAAAAAACTCTGCATTGTTAGTGCAGGACTGACTCTTTTTTAGGTCAGAAATAGCTAATTTAAGTGACTTTTGCTTTATCTCTGCCTTTTTTTCCCCAAAATGAAATTCTGATCTATAAATTTCTGCCCCTCAATAATCAATTTGGTGCAAAAGCAGGCATTATTAACCCCTTCCTCCCCTCCTCTTAGGGCTGCGATAATTAATAGTTTGCTTCCGATGCGATTTTCCTTCCAATCCTTTGACAATTCTTGAAACTTAAATTAGAAAAAGGTCATTGGGTTCAGTATGTTTCACATGCGTCCTGTCCAATTTCAGAAACAGAAAATAGCCAGCTTGTAGATCTCACAAAATAACCATTATTTTAAAAATAAAATGGCCTTAATGGAATGGAACAGGAAAAGTTTGGTTGGACACTGCATCGACTTATTATCTTCATTGCATCTCCCAGTTGTGGGCTGCATTATATAGTTGTTCTCACACAGCAAAGGCAAGGCACTGGTGTTTTTTTTCAATAGCTCTGGGTAAACTGTACCTGCCAACCAGCGTGCATTTTTTAGCTGTCTCCAGAGTTTCCACCCCTTCCTCCACATCTCCAGCATTTCAAACAAAACCATCGGGAATTTTTTTTCCCCCTTGAAACTTTTGCCAGCTGTCGAAAGATAAACATCGAAAGGAAAGATCTACTTAGTGCTGACTGACCTTTTGACAACCAATGTTTCACTCCATTATAATATCAGCCGTGATTCTGGTGGCTCAGTACTATGCTGCAGTAACACACTGTGTCTTGGAATAGTAAGATAGATGTTTGTATTTATAGTCAAGGCCTCTTGAGTCTGCCCTAGAAGTTGATGTGAGCACAATATAGGATCAGTAACTTTCCAGAATTGTCCCAAAGTCTCCAGGTATAGAATCATAGGATCCCCATAGTGCAGAAGGAGGCCATTCAGTCCATTGGGTCTGCACCGAATCTCCGAAAGAGCATCTTACCCACTCCCCTCTGCCCTATCCCCATAACCATGGCATTTACCAAGGCAAATCCATCCAACCTACACATGTGTGTACAAAATTATGAAGGGTATAGATAGGGTGAACAAAGGGAAGCTTTTTCCCAGGTCGGAGGTGACGATCATGAGGGGTCACGGGCTCAAGGTGAGAGGGGCGAGGTATAACTCAGATATCAGAGGGACGTTTTTTACACACAGAGAGTGGTGGGGGCCTGGAATGCGCTGCCAAGTAGGGTGGTGGAGGCAGACACGCTGGCATCGTTTAAGACTTACCTGGATAGTCACATGAGCAGTCTGGGAATGGAGGGATACAAACGAATGGTCTAGTTGGACCAATGAGCGGCATAGGCTTGGAGGGCCGAAGGGTCTGTTTTCCTGAGCTGTACTGTTCTTTGTTCTTTGTTCTTGTTCTTTGTACACATCTTTCGATACTAAAGTGCAATTTACTGTGGCCAAGCCACCTAGCCTGCACGTCTTTGGACACCAAGGGCAGAATTTTCCTGTCCCGCCCGCCACGGGAATCGTAGCAAGTGGGACACGGATGACGCAAAGGTCAATTGATCTTGGGTGGGATTTTCCAGTCTTGGGCATGTGCAGCTGGAAAATCCCACCCTTAAGTGCAATTTACTGTGTCCAATCCACCTAACCTGTACATCATTGGATAAAAGCAAATTACTGAGGATGCTAGAATCTGAAACCAAAAGAGAAAATGCTGAAAAGTCCCAGCAGGTCTGGCAGCATCTGTAAGGAGAGAAAAGAGCTGACGTTTCGAGTCCAGATGACCCTTTGTCAAAGCTCTGACAGCTTTGACAAAGGGTCGTCTGGACTTGAAACGTCAGCTCTTTTCCCCCCCTTACAGATGCTGCCAGACCTGCTGAGATTTTCCAGCATTTTCTCTTTTGGCTGTCCATCTTTGGATTGTGGGAGTGAACTGGAGCACTTGGAGGAAATCCACGCAGACATGGGAAACTCCACACAGAAAGACACCCAAGGCCAGGATTGAACACGGGTTGCTGGCACTGTGAGGCAGCAGCGCTAACCACTGTGCCACTGTGCCACCCTAAAGATTAATTTCCTTGTCACTTGGCAACCAAACCTGGGAGAAAAATCACAGGGACATAAAAATAACTGTGCTCTCATTTTCATTTTCTTTGTGCACTTTGGGTTATTAGTTACAAAAATATTGGCAATGGGGTAAATGCCTATTTGACTGGGTAGGGCAGTTGGAGGCACAAGGTCAGGTGATGAAACCTCCAGGAATACATCCAACCAGAATTGGCAACCTTAGCAGAGTAAATTGGGAAATGGATTAAACAATAAAGAAAATTGACATTAAACATTGCAATTTTAAACTACAATGAGCAGACAAAATGTACTCCGAAAATTCAATTTTGCATTCAATTAAATGTCTTAAAGACACGGCAGTCTAAAGACAGAAACATTATGTAGGGGTCCTTCGAAACACAGGTTTTAGATCGGAGACTGTGTTTGATATTTTCCTTTTTGTACAAGGGAAGGCTTGCACTTAAATAACGCATTTCATGACCTCAGATGTTCCATTGGATTTTACAGCTGATTAAGTACATTTGAAGTGTGGTCACTGTTGTAATATTGCAAACATGGCAGGAGGTTTATACATGGCAGGATCCCACAAACAGCAATGAGATACTGAGCAAAGAAGCTGTTCCTTGTGGGATTGGTTGAGGGATAAATATTGGCCAGAACATCAAGGGTTAATCCCTTCTTCCCTCTTCTTCAGTAGCGGCATGGGATCTTTTATGTCTGCCTGAGAGAACAGAGGGTTCCTTAGCTTATCATCTCACCTGAAAGATGAAAAGAGGGGAATTTTCCCGTCCAGCCCTCTATGGGATTTGTAGCGGGTGGGGTGGCAGATAGTGGAAAGGTCCGTTGACCTCGGTGGGATTTTCCGGGTTTGGGGTGAGCGCGGTTGGAAAATCCCACTCGACATCTCCGATGGTGTATCGCTCCATCTGTGCTGCACTGAAATGTCAACCTAGGTTATATTCTTGGATATCTAGAATAGGATAATGTCCTAAATTATGAATGAACAAACAACGTTTATAGACTACAACTGTGAGTACACTTCAAAAATAATCCATGTGCTCTGAAACCCTTCGAGGAGTCTTCAATTTAAGCACTAGATATGTGCGCAAGTTCTCTCTTCCCTTCTTTTCCTCTCCCATGTCCTAAGCTCTGGAATTCTCTTTCTAATCCTCTCACCTCTTTTCCTATCTCCTCCTCATTTAAGACATGGACCAACATCTACCTCTTTGACCAAACTTTTGTTCACCTGTCCCGATATTTCTTCATGTGGCCCTGTGTCAATCTATAATTACTCCTCTGCTGTGTCCTGAAAGACTGTGCCCTGTTTGAGAGCACATTTCCACTCCATCTGACGAAGGAGCAGCACTCCAAAAGCTTATGGTATTTGCTACCAAATAAACCTGTTGGACTTTAACCTGGTGTTGTGAGACTTCTTACTGTGTCCTGAAAGAGCCATAGAGAGGAAAAAAGATGCATTCATGTTTTTAATTTATTATAAAGTTTTAAAGTCTATTTATTTATTAGTCACAAGTAAGGCTTACATTAACACTGCAATGCAGTTACTGTGAAATTCCCCTAGTCGCCACAGTCCGGCGCCTGTTCGGGCCAATGCTCCTAACCAGCACGTCTTTCAGAATGTGGGAGGAAATGGGAGCACCCGGAGGGGACCCACGCAGACATGGGGAGAACGTGCAAACTCCACACAGACAGTGACGCAAGCCAGGAATCGAACCAGGGTCCCTGGTGCTGTGAAGCAGCAGTGCTAACCATTGTGCTACCGTGGTGCCCCTAGTAAGGCATAGTCTAAAGATGGGCAGGTTAGGTGGATTGGCCGTGCTAAATTGCCCCTTAGTGTCAGGGGGACTAGCTAGGGTAAATGCATGAGGTTGTGGGGATAGGGCCTGAGTGGGATTGTGATCAGTGTAGATTCAGTGGGCCAAATAGCCTCTTTCTACACTGTAGGATTCTATGGATTGTATGGATTTGGTAAGGTGAAACATGATGAACTGATGGGCACGTTAGAATCTCTTGACCTTGATGGCATAGATCTTAAACTGATAAGGAATCTTTATTGGGAACAAACTGCGACCATAAAAGTTGAGAATGATCTAAGCAACTTTGCAAAGATTATAAGAGGGGTCAGACAGGGGTGTGCTGCTTCACCAGGTTTACTCAATGCAGAATAAAAATATTCATAGAGGGACTGAAGACCTCCTTTGGTTATTATTTGGAGGATGCAACTTTAAAAATATAACATAAGCCAAGGATATTCTTATTGTCGAATCTGAAGAGGAACTGCAAAAGATTTTGGATAGAATAGTGAATGAACGTGCAAAGAATGAGCTGAGCATAAATTTCCTGACTCGAGCTACCCACCTCAGTAGCAGAGTTACATTTAAAACCTCACACTGAAGGAGCAGTATACAGAGAGTATCACTAGTATTGTCTTATTGCACTTATTTTGTTTAATATTATTGGAGGTTTCTTACATATTTAATTTTTCATGGCAAGGCCAGAATTTACTGCCATCCCTAATTTACCTTCAGAAGTAAGAAGTCTCACAACACCAGGTTAAAGTCCTACAGGTTTATTTGGTATCACGAGCTTTTGGAGCGCTGCTCCTTCATTATCACCTGATGAAGGGGCAGCGCTCTGAAAAGTCGTGATACCAAATAAACCTGTTGGACTTTAAGCTGGTGTTGTGAGACTTCTTACTGTGCCCACCCCAGTCCAATGCCGGCATCTCCACAACATGGCTACCCTTCAGAAGGTGATGATGAACTGCCTTTTTGAACTGCTGTAGTCCATGTGGTACAGATACGCACACGTTACTGTTAGGGAGGGAATTCCAGGATTTTTGCCAGTTTTCCGGCCGTTCACACTGGGTCCTGTCGATGGCGCACCCCGGCCTTGAGTTTCCTGTCAGCAAGGGAGCATTTAATGGGGGACCACGGTGACAACGACGAGACCAGAAGATCCCGCCGCCAACCAATGGTGAGCTGCCTCTGCCGCTGTGAAACACGCGGTGGAGTGGGTGGAAACTCCCGCCCTCTCACTCAGCTATAGAGAGGTTACAGCAATAGATTCCCAAGTCAGGATTGAGTGTGACTTGGAGGGAAACTTGCAGGGTGGTGGTGTCCCCATTTACCAAAATTCGCTGGACTCTGGGGCGGTTCCCGCAGATTGGAAGACAGCAAACATGACGCCAATGTTTAAAAAAGGAGGTAGACAAAAGGCGGGTAACTATAGGCCAGTTAGCTTATCTTCTGTAGTGGGGAAAATGCTTGAATCTATCATCAAGGAAGAAATAGCAAGGCATCTGGATAGAAATTGTCCCATTGGGCAGACGCAGCATGGGTTCATGAAAAGTAGGTCATGTTTAACTAATTTACTGGAATTCCTTGAGGATGGTGGACAATGGGGAACCGGTGAATGCGGCATATCTGGATTTCCAGAAGGCACTCGACAAGGTGCTGCACAAAAGGCTAAGATAAAGTGCATGGCTTTACAGATAATGTATTAGCATGGATAGAGCATTGGTTAAGTAACAGAAGTTAGGAGTTGAGTCCACGAAAAGATCAGCCATGATCTTATTGAATGGCGGAGAAGGCTCGAGGGACCAGATGGCCTACTCCTGCTCCTAGTTCTTGTGTTCTTATGTTCTTACGTGGCAGTTGCCTTTGTTCTTCTAGTGGTAGAAGTCATAGTTTTGGAAGGAATCCTTTCAAAGGAATCTTGGTGAGTTTCTGCAGTGTATTTTGAAGGTTGCTGCCACTGTGCAACCATAAGACCATAATAGGAACAGGAGTAGGCTGTTCGGCCTTTCGAGCCTGTTCCATTATTCAATAGGATCATGGCTGATCTGAAATTCTTCACATCCACTTTCCTGCTCTTTTCCGATAATCCTCGATTCCCTTAATGATCAAAATCTGTCTATCTCAGCCTTAAACATACACAAGGACTCTGACCCACAGCTCTCTGTGGCAAGGAGTTCCAAAGACACACAACCCTCTGAGGGAAGAAATCATTCTTCATCTAGTTTAAATTGGTGCCCCTTTATTCTGAGACTATGCCCTCTGCTCCTAGATTCTCCCATGAGGGGAAACATCCTCTCAGCATTTACCCTGTCTAGCCCCTGAAGAATCCTATATATTTCAATGAGATTTTGATTTGATTTGATTTGATTTATTCTTGTCACATATATTAACATACAGTGAAAAGTATTGTTTCTTGCGTGCCATACAGACAAAACATACCATTCATAGAGAAGGAAACAAAAGAGTGCAGTGTAGTGTTACAGTCATAGCTAGGGTGTAGAGAAAGGTCAACCTACTGCAAGGCAAGTCCATTCAAAATTCTGACAGCAGCAGGGAAGAACCTGTTCTTGAGTCGGTTGGTACCTCAGAATTTTGTATCATTTTCCCGACGGAAGAAGGTGGAAGAGAGAATGTCTGGAGTACGTGAGATCCTTAATTATGCTGGCTGCTTTGCTGAGGCAGCAGAAAGTGTAGACAGAGTCAATGGATGGGAGGCTGGTTTGCGTGATGGATTGGGCTACATTCACGACCTTTTGTCGATCCTTGCAGTCTTGGGCAGAGCAGGAGTCATACCAAACTGTGATACAACCAGAAAGAATGCTTTCTATGGTGCACCTGTAAAAGTTGGTGAGAGTCGTAGCTGACATGCCAAATTTCCTTAGTCTTCTGAGAAAGTAGAGGCATTGGTGGGCTTTCTTAACTATAATGTCAGCATGGGGAGACCGGGACAGGCTGTTGGTGATCTGGACACCTAAAAACTTGAAGCTCTCGACCCTTTCTACTTTGTCCTCTCACCTCTCATTCTTCTTTTCCCCAGGTCGGTGGTGACGTTCACGAGGGGTCATAGGTTCAAGGTGAAGGGGGGGAGGTTTAACACAGATATCAGAAGGACATATTTTACACAGGGGGTGGTGGGGGCCTGGAATGCGCTGCCAGGCAAGGTGGTGAAGGCGGACACACTGGGAACGTTTAAGACTTATCTAGATAGCCACATGAACGGAGTGGGAATGGAGGGATACAAAAGAATGGTCTAGTTTGGACCAGGGAGCGGCACGGGCTTGGAGGGCCGAAGGGCCTGTTCCTGTGCTGTATTGTTCTTTGTTCTTCTAAATTCTAATGAGTAGAGTCCCAACCTGTTTAACCTTTCCTCATAAGGACAATCTCTCCATACTGGGGATAATCCTAGTGAACATTCTCTGAACTGCCTCTGATGAAATAATTTCTTTCCTTAAATAAGGGGAATAAAACAACTCACAGTGCTCCAGATGTGGTCTCACCAATACAATTGCAGCAAGACATCCCTACTCTTCTACTCCAACCCCCTTGAAATAAGGGCCAACATTCCATCAGCCTTCCTGATGACCTGCTGCATCAGTGTGCTAGCTTTCTGTGTTTTGTGCACAAGTACCCACAGGTCCCTTTGCGTTGCAGCTTCCTGCAGCTTTTCTCCATTTCTCCATGTGTTGATGATGCAGGGAGTGTGACAACCAATTGGTACTATACATGTACAGACATAAACCAAATGAGATGAAGGCCGAATGATCTATTTTTTAGTGGTGTTATTTCAGATGTGACAAATGACCAGGACACCAGGAGAAATATTTTTGGAATGGTGTTATAGCAGATTTAATTGCATCTGAGCAGACAGATTAGGTTTCAGTTTATCAACTGATCTGAAAGACAATGCTGCCAAGGGTGAATCATTTCCTCAGTGTTTCACAAAAGAGTCAAATCTATATTATGTGCGCAAGTCTTCAGTTGAGGCTTGAACCCACGTCCTCTGACTCAGAGATATGGCTGATTGCTGTGCAATGACTCTATTGGAGACTCAGGTTGTCTGGTCATCGGATGGGAAGGGAAACAGTCTTGGCTAGGTTATCTTCAAGATGGAAGAGTCTATTGGTATTCTAATGGTACAGACCTGTGGAAGGGCCATGTAGTTGTGGTACAAAGATCTGCAGCGTTGACAGGATATGCCCTTCAACATTCAATGCTTTTCGGAGAGGATGGGAGAAATGTGAAGACAATGAGATAACAAACAGACAGGAAACTAGAACAAATACCAATATAAACCTGTGGACATTATTCAAAAAAGCACAAAGGCCAGAATATTTAGGATGGTAGTGGGATTGGTGGCCACCATCTGAGGGGTTGGTGGGTAACCCATCCCCTGCCAACTCCAGCAGGCCCGATTCCAATTCACCCGCTAACAAGCATTGATTGGTAGAAGACAGGACTTCTGCCTGTCACCGGGAGGAAGCACTGCCTCGGAGAGCTGCCGGTCAATCAGATTGGTCCGAGTTCTCCAGTCGTTCCAGGGACAGCGCTGTAGTGGCCAGAAGAGGCACTGCAGCTAGCTGCCTGGAACTCGTATCAGGGACAGGAGGAAAGCTAGGTGGTAGGGTTCAAGGGTGGGGGTGCAGGGGGGCGGTGGCGGGGGGAGGGGGTGTTCTGGGGGCTGCAAGGGGGATGGCAATCAAAGTTTTGAGGGATTGGCTGGGTGGGGAGTGTAGTCCAGAGATTACTGGGCCCTAAGGGAGCTTCTGATAGAGGTACCCACCCTAACACTAATCCCCCATGACCTGAGCTCAAACTTATTTTGGCCTTACTATCCCGATGTATCATCCACTTGCCAGACTAAAAATTGGGATAAGGGTTGGCTTTCCTTCCAAGGTCATGCCTGCTCCAACGTAAAATGGCAAGCAGGTCAGAGGGGGTTGGATCTCGGGAGAATCCATCCTTGGATTTAAAATTAGCCCCCCCCCCTCCACCCAACCCACACCCCCCCCCCCCCCCCCTCCCACCCCCCCTGCCCACCACATACCAGTCCTCCTGGCAGGGTGGCAGCGTCAAAAACTCTTTTAAGATGCAATTGGATCCTGTGATGGGGGCAGAGTGGACGAGACATCTCAATGGAGGAGCATTAATTGACATCCATTGACTCCGTCTACACTTCCCGCTGCCTCAGAAAAGCAACCAGCCTAATCAAGGACCCCACACCACCTCAAACATTCTCTATTCCACCTTCTTCTGTCGGGAAAAAGATACAAAAGTCTGAGGTCACGTACCAACCGACTCAAGAACAGCTTCTTCCCTGCTGCTGTCAGACTTTCGAATGGACCTACCTTGCATTAAGTTGATCTTTCTCTACACCCTAGCTAGGACTGTAACACTACATTCTGCACTCTCTCCTTTTCTTCTCTATGAGTGGTATGCTTTGTATAGCATGTGCGAAACAATACTTTTTGCTGTACACTGATACATGTGACAATAATAAATCAATTGAAATAATTTTTCATTGTTCTTGAAACTTCATTTGTCATCAGCTGTTTCCTGCTGCAACAGCCCAAGGAGCTCGTGGGCAAGATGATAATTCAATTTTTAAACAAAACCTGACATCCAACCTTTACATAATAGCTGTATGACCAAGTTTCTGAACATAGGGAGGAAATGGTGATTGTTGAAGAGGCGGACAAGGCTAAAGAATGTTGTTCTAAATAAATATGATGTGGAGATGCCGGCATTGGACTGGGGTGGGGACAATGAGAAGTCTCACAACACCAGGTTATAGTCCAACAGGTTTATTTAGTATCACGAGTTTTCGGAGCGCTGCTCCTTCATCAGATATGTGACACACACACCTGACGAAGGAGCAGCTCTCCGAAAGCTTGTGATACCAAATAAACCTGTTGGTCTTCAACCTGGTGTTGTGAGACTTCTTACTAATTAATTACGTTCCAGCATAATTAAGGATCCCACGCACCCCGGACGTCCTCTCTTCCACCTTCCTCCATCGGGAAAAAGATACAAAAGTCTGAGGTCACGTACCAACCAACTCAAGAAAAGCTTCTTCACTGCTGCTGTCAGACTTCTGAATGGACCTATCTCGCAATAAGTTGATCTTTTTCTACACCCTAGCTACGACTGTAACACTATATTCTGCACTCTCTCGTTTCCTTCTCTATGAGCGGTATGCTTTGTCTGCATAGCGCGCAAGAAACAATACTTTTCACTGGATGTTAATACATGTGACAATAATAAATCAAATCAAAGCAAATTCTTCAATAATGCCGCAGGCTGGTTTTTCAGATGGCTACAGTCCTCGCAGGGTTAATCCACCTTGTTCTTGATGAGACTTAATGCAGACGATTGGACCTCACGGATTTTCTTGGAGGAAAGCTGACAGCTAGAACACACTGGGCGGTTGCCAAACTTCCAGTCCCTCACATTGTGGTGCATATTGTAAATCTACAGTACGATCGGTGAAAAATGGCTTTCCAAATCACACGCTGTGGACGACTGACGGATCAAAGGATTATTAACATTCTAATTGACCTTTTTCTTGATGACACTAATGTGAAAGAGTAGAAGTTCCAGGATTTGTTTTTTGCTGAGCAAGTTGGCAGCTCTGTAAGCATTGAGCTAAGCTCAGAAGAAAATGGCCTCCATGTGATTAGGAAACCGCATCAGATGCCCAGTCTTCCAGTATTATTCCAATGGCCCATTCTTTGAAGCCTTGTGCTCACGTGGTGCTGAAAATTTAGCCCGAGTGGGAAAAATTGTTACAATTTTGGAAAATGGCAGAAGACACGAGATCACGGGCCAAGAATCTGCTTTCTAATTTGAAGTGATGTCTGTGTCTGATTGTGGCCTCAGCCATGCAGGAGGAAGCTGTACGATGATTCATTCAGCACAAACTGGGATATTTTTTGTGACATACAGACACAAAGTCGCCCAGATAATCTTTTCCCTCAGGCCTTTTTGGGCTACAAATGAGATTAATGGAATAATAATTAAATTGTGTTAAATGTTTGTTCTGCCTTAACTTGCAAAGTGAGATTGTCAATTTGTTTGCAGCACACAATATTTGGATGCTTGATTCTTTGAAGACTTTGGCAATGTTTTTACCTCGGCATGTGCAGTGGAGCCATGGACTAAAACAGAGAGGTAAATCTCCTCGGGGCTGTGGCATTGCACTAATAACGAATTGTCATCTGCATAATTGAGCTCCAAACCAAGTCAGCTGGTCCCAGCAACTATGGACTTTCGACACCTAATCATTCGAAGAAAAATAGTTAGCTAATTTTGCATTCCTGATCATTATATCCAGTGATGTCTGTGATCACTGGATAGATAATGACCCTTGGCTGTGCCTCTCCCTTTTCTGGCCTCTTTCCCCACCCCCCCAACTCCACTGCCCATTTCCACAATGATTAACGATGATCAGGCCATCTTTTGAAACTCACCATCAAATCTTACTGTAACGGGAGTACCTCTGAATCCTCAGCCTTGTGGGTTCAAGTCCCACACCAAAAGCCTGTGCACATCTATGGGGAGGTGATGTCCTAGTGATATTATTGCTAGACGAGGTCTTAGTGGTATTATTGCTGGGCAGCACTGTGGCACAGTGGTTAGCACTGCTGCCTTTCAGTGCCAGGGACCCGGTTTCGATTCCCGGCTTGGGTCACTGTCTGTGTGGAATCTGCACATTCTCCCCATGTCTGTGTGCTCCGGGTGCTCCTACAGTCCAAAGATGTGTGGGTTTGGTGGATTGGCCATGCTAAGTTGCCCCTTAGTGTCAAGGAGGCGAGCTAGGGTAAATGCATGGGGTTTGGGGGATAGGGCCTGGGTGGGATTGTGGTTGGTGCAGACTTGATGGGCCAAATGGCCTCCTTCTACACTGTAGGATTAATCCAGAAACTCAATTAATGTTCTGGGAACCCGGGTTCTAATCCCGCCACAGCAGATGGTGAACTTTGAATTCAATTTTTAAAAATCTGGAACTAAGACCATTGAATTATGAATCCATGGAATTATGGATCTGCAATTATGACCATGAACCCATTGTCGATTGTTGGAAAAACCATCTGGTTCACTAATGTCCTTTCGGGAAGGAAATCTGCTGTCCTTACCCGGTCTGGTCTACATGTGACTCCAGAGCCACAGCAATGTGGTTGACTCTCAACTGCCCTCTGAAATGGCCGAGCAAGCCATTCGATTCAAGGCCAACTAGGGTTGGGCAACAAATGCTGGCCAGCCAGCAATGCCCATGTCTCACAAGTGAATAAAAGAAATAACCTCGGCTGACAGTCCCAGTACAATACTGAGGGAGTGCTGCACTGTCAGAGGTGCAGTCATTTGGCCTGCCTGTTCTCTCAGGTCAAGAGAAGCATTCCATGCTTTTCATAGAATAGAATCATAGAATCCCTACAGTGCAGAAGGAGGCCATTTGGCCCATCGAGTCTGCACTGACCACCATCCCACCCAGGCCCTATTCCCGTCACCCAACATATTTACCCTGCTAATCCCTTGACACGAGGATCAATTTAGGTTGGCCAATCAACCTAACCTGCATATTTTTGGACCCTGGGAGGAAACCGGAACACTCAGTGGAAATCCACGCAGACACGAGGAGAATGTGCAAACTCTGTACAGACAGTGACCCGTGGCTGGAATTGAACCCAGATCCCTGGCGCTGTGAGGCAGCAGTGCGAACCACTGTGCCACCATGCCGCCCAACCACGATGCCACCGTGCCACTTTTGAAGAGAGCAGGGGAGTTGATCTGATGTCCTGGTCAATATTTATCCTTCGACCATCATCACTAATACAGATGATCTGGCCATTCGCTCATTGCTCTTTGCGAGATCTTGCTGAGTGCAAATTAGCTAAGCTAATTTGTGCATTACCACAGTGACTACACTGCACAAAAGTACTTTTATGGTTGTGAAGTGCTTTGAGAGTTTCTGATATTGGGAAAGACTCAATATAAATGCAAGCCTTCCTTTTTTTCTCTTTCTCTTTTCCCGAATAAAAAATGGTCACTTTGTGAGAGATATGAGACCATAAGACATAGGAGCAGAATTAGGCCACTCGGCCCATCGAGTCTGCTCCGCCATTCAATCGTGGCTGATTTTTTTTCTCATCCCCATTCTCCTGCCTTTTCCCCATAACCTATCAAGAACCTATCTATCTCTGTCTTAAAGACACTCAATGACCTGGCCTCCACAGCCTTCTGCAGCAAAGAGTTCCACAGATTCACCACTCTCTGGCTGAAGAAATTCCTCCACATCTTTGTTCTAAAGGATTGCCCCTTTAGCCTGAGGTTGTGCCCTCTAGTTCTAATTTTTCCTACTAGTGGAAACATCCTTTCCACATCCACTCTATCCAGGCCTCGCAGTATCCTGTAAGTTTCAATAAGATCCCCCCTCATCCTTCTAAACTCCAACGAGTACAGACCCAGAGTCCTCTATCATTCCTCATACGACAAGCTCTTCATTACAGGGATCATTCTTGTGAACCTCCTCTGGGCCCTTTCCAAGGCCAGCACATCCTTCCTTAGATATGGGGCCCAAAACTGCTCACAATACTTCAAATGGGGTCTGATCAGAGCCTTATACAGCCTCAGAGGTACACCCCTGCTCTTGTATTCTAGCCCTCTCGACACGAATGCTAACATTGCATTTGTCTTCCTCACTGCCGACTGAACCTGCACATTAACCTTAAGAGAATCTTGAACAATGACTCCCAAGTCCCTTTGTGTTTCGGATTTCCTAAGCATTTCCCCATTTAGAAAATAGTCTATGCCTCCATTCCTCCTTCCAAAGTGCATAACCTCACACTTTTCCACATTGTTTTCCATCTGCCACTTCTTTGCCCACTCTCCTAACCTGTCCAAATTCTTCTGCAGCCCCCCTGCTTCCTCAATACTACCTGTCCCTTTACATATCTTTGTATCATCTGCAAACTTAGTGCCTTCAGTTCCTTCCTCCAAATCGTTAATGTATATTGTGAAAAGTTGTGGTCCCAGCACTGACCCCTGAGGCACACCACTAGTCACCAGCTGTCATCCTGAGAAAGACCTGTTTATCCCCACTCTCTGCCTTCTGCCAGTCAACCAATCCTCTATCCAGGCCAGGATCTTACCCTTAACACCATGGGCACTTAACTTATTTAACAGTCTCCAATGCGGCACCTTGTCAAAGGCCTTTTGGAAATCTAAATAAATCACTTTCACTGGGTCTCCTTGGTCTCACTTCCTTGTTACCTCCTCAAAAAACTGAGATATGAGAGGATTAACACCTGTGGACCTTCCCTCTTTAAAGCAACAAAGTCTGTTTGAAGAAGAGAAAAGTGAGAAAATTGGGGGAAAAGAGAAAAACATCATATAAGATACTGAAAATGGCACGATCAATTATCTTCGTCAATATATATTGACCTACCCATGCTAAAAGTGGTAACGTTGCCCGTCAGTCTACTCTCAATCATCGGCAAGTAATGGAAAGTGCCATTGACAGCGATGGCAAGTGACACTCTGCAATAATCCATTCACCAATCCTCAGTTTGGGTTCTGCCATGAACACTTGGCCCTAGACCTCATTGCAGCCTTATTCAAAACTGGTGAGGTGAGAATGAGCACCCTTGACACCATTTGACCAAGCGTGGCATTAAGAAGCCCTAGGCCAGGATTTTACGGCCCCTCCCACCTGGTGGGATCCTGCCAAACTGAATGGAAATTTAAATGGCTCGCCGCATTCAGTGGGGTGGGGGGGGGGGGAGGGTGGAAGGGGTGGCGGCACATACACACACTGCGGTGGGGCCCTAAAATCTTGGCCTGAGCAAACTTCAAGTCAATAGGAATCAGGGGAAATTATTTCGCTGGCTGGGGTGATGCCTACCATAAAGGAAGATGGTTGTGGTTGTTGCAGGCCAACCACCAAGTGACACTTCCAGCAAATCACTGTGGGAGATCCCCACCTTAACCCTAACCAACAACCCCTGCCTTTTTCCCCCCCACATGAGGGTACCCCCCCCCACCATTCACCACCCCACACAAGAAAAAACTAACAGGAGTAATAATATATTTTAAAAAAGGAAAAGGCCAAGGAGGCAAGAAGACAACAAGCCAAAATATAAGGGCAAGTCATCACAGGGGGCAACAAGGGTTGGACGTGAACCGAAAGAAAAGTGGCAGAGCATGAAGCAAAGGGGACATGTCCTCTCTCTGTCTGACCACAAAAACCTAACACAGGATAGTATCCTGAGCCTTGCCATCTTCAATTCCTTCATCAACAATATTCCCTCCAACATTAAGATCTGAAGTGGGGATGCTTGCTGATGATTGCACATTGTTTAATAACATTTGTGACTTCTCAAGTAATGAAGCAGTCCATACCCGCATGCATCAAGTCTCGAGCAACATTCAGGCTTTGGCTGACAAGTGGCAATTGACATTCATGCCAAGCACTGACCATCACCAACATGAAAGAATTTAAGCATTTCCCCTTTACATTCAAAGCCATTTCCATCACCATCAATATCCTAGTTAGCATTGACCAGAAATTTAACTGGACTAGCCATATACATACTGTGGCTACAAGAGCAAGTCAGAGGCTAAGGATTCTGGATTGAGTAACTCACCTCCTGACTCCCCAAATCCCGTGCACTGTCTACAAGGCACAAGTCAGGGATGTGCTGAACACTCTCCACTTGCCTGGACGAATATAGCTCCAACGATATTCAAGAAGCTCGACACCATCCAAGACACTGCACTCCACTTGATTGGAAGCCCATTGACCACCTCCCTGCAAGTTAACACACAGTAGTAGCAGAGTTTACTATTGAAAAGAAACACTGCAGCAACTCACCAAGGCTCCCCTAGCAGCACCTTCCAAACCCTCCAACACCCAGAAGAACAGAAGCAGACGCATGGCAACACCAGCACCTGCAAATTCTCCTCCAGGTCACATACGATCTTGACTTGGAGCTACATCGCCATTCCTTCACTGTCACTGGGTCAAAATCCTGCAGCTCTCTCCCTAACAGCACCGTGAGTGTATCTGCGCCACATGGATTGTAGCAGTTTAACAAGGTGGCTCACCACTACCTTCTCAAGGGCAATAAGGGATGGGCAATACATGCCAGCTTTATCAGTGACGTCACATCTCAAGAAAGAATAATAATTAAAAAAAGAAAGGTGTAATACTTCATTAATAAGAATAATGGGTTTAGCTGTTGTGGTGTGTTGTTAAGATGTTGCATGTCGCCCATTACTCAATTTGGAATGACAGTGTTATGGTTTATGCAATCAGTTGGACTGTCGTGGTCATGCGATACAGTGGGTAGTGCCACTAGCTCTGAGCTGGAAGGTCAAGGTTCAAGTGCTACTCTAGGATTTGACGGCCTGCGGAAGCTGGATTCATAATATGGCCAAACAGGTTCATCATCAACTTGTAAATCCTTCCAATGTGCCTGTGGCAGGCAGTGAGAACAGAAGAGTCGCCTAGTCAGCCAGCACCTGCAGAATCATAGAATCCCTACAGTGCAGGAGGAGGCCATTCTGCCCTTTGTGCCTGCACCGACAACAATCCCAACCAGGCCCTATCCCCATAACCCCACATATGGCACAGTCGTTAACACTGCTGCCTCACAGTGCCAGGAACCCTGGATTTGATTCCCGGCTTGGGTCACTGTCTGTGTGGAGTCTGCACATTCTCCCCGTGTCTGCGTGGGTTTCCTCTGGGTGCTCCGGTTTCCTCCCACGGTCCGAAGGACATGCTGGTTAAGTGCATTGGCCATGCTAAATTATCCCTCAATGTACCCTAACAGATGCCGGAGTGTGGCGACTAGGGGATTTTCACAGTAACTTCATTGCAGTGTTAATATAAGCATACTTGTGACAATAATAAATAAACTTTAAAACTTCTAATAGTCCCCCTGACACTAAGGAGTAATATTGCCCGGCCAATTAACCTAACCTGCACATCTGTGGGCAACAGTGAACCACTGCAGCAACTTGCCAAGTCTACTCATTGACCAACCCATGGTCACCCACACACACTTGGGCAGGTTAGCCAAAGAGAATGAGAGACAGAATGCATTTAAAACTTACGACCCTCAAAGAGTTAAACAAACCAAGGCAGATTGTTTTGATCTACAAAATCATTGCTCTCAGCATAAAATTTGCGAACAATTAAATACTCCCTTTAAGATCTTGCAGGTTTCTCACAGAATGGATCGGTTCAGATCACATCGAGCATCAGTTATGTGAGTCTCGGCTGAAAACTGTCCATTTTGTGTTCTTGTTGGTTTATCTGGGCCACTGTCTCTCTTGACCCCACTTTACCATTGCTCTCCATCACAAGCTCATTATTTGATGCTTTCTGCCGTTTCGACAGAATTTAATCCAGAGCTTCAGTTTCTAAGCCAAAAGTTCATTTTTTTGGCTCAATGTTTGCAATCTGCTGCTCCCACAAACAGGAGTGCATTAAAGCCAACTATTCCTCAGTGAGCTCATCCAGTAAAGGCAGGGCCCTACCAACGAGGCAGGTCCCAGATGCGATCCCTGGAATAAGCTGACCTTGTTTATTCAGCTAGGCTGGAAGGGGGAGGGGGGGCAGGGGGAGCACACCACAATTGCCTCCAGTACTCTGGGCTCGGAATGGGGAAAATCAGCCAGGCTTCCTCCTCCGGATCAGAGATGTCTATGGGGAAACGCACTCATAAAACAAAGATAGAATCAGACTTGACTGTGACAATTCCGATGGTGGTGCACTTCTGGGCTTGACTAATCCAATGCACGCCTGGTTGGTCTTCCACACTTTGCCCTCCGAAAACATGGGGTCTTCCAAAACTCTGCTGTCTGTGTCTTAAGTGGAGATGCCAGCATGGGGTCTTCCAAAACTCTGCTGTCCATGTCTTAAGTGGAGATGCCGGCATTGGACTGGGGTAGGCACAATAAGAAGTCTCACCTGGTGAAGGAGCAGCGCTCTGAAAGCTCGTGATTCCAAATACACCTGCTGGACTTTAACCTGGTGTTGTGAGACTTCTTACCTTGCCTTAAGTGGCAGAAAGACCTGTTCACTTATCACCCCTGTACTCCTTGATCTACGTTGGTTCTTCATCCAACAATTTCTCGATTTAAATACTCATCCTTGTTTCCAAATCTCTCCAAGGTAGAGGTGGGTAAACAGCAGTCCAGGGGCTACATGCAGTCCACTAGGATCCAGAGTGTGGCCCACAAAACATTTTTTTTACCGTTGCCCACATGCAGGGTTGCCAGATTCCACTGGTTACCAGTGGTTTTTTTCCTACCGGTATGACTAAAGTGATATGTATGGAAAGCAAGGGCAAGTGAAGTGAGATGCATTCCAATTGCATACAGAATTGACTGTGAGAGCCGTGTTCTCCCTCTGCATCCAATCAAAATGTAACTATTTCATTTGTTTTTACCATTTGAGGTTGATAGTTTTATTAATATATGAATGTTTAAGCATCTTCGAGAACATGGCATGTATTAAATGTATTAAATCTTATTTATGGGGTTAGTGAATAAGCCCAATTTCAACCATGCGGCCCACTGAGATTACAGAGGGCAACTCATGTGGCCCACTTGCCAGCCTAGGTTGCCTATCACAGCTCCATGGCCTTACCCACCCTCCCTCCATCTGTAATCTCCACCAGCCTGATACACCGCCGAGATGCAAGTATCTAATTCTATCCTCATGTTCATCCCCAATTCTAACTGCTACATCATTGATTGCCCATGCCATGCAGGCTCCTCCCTTCCTACACCTCCCATCTCTCTACCTCACTTTCCTCCTTTCAGATACTCCTTGAAATCTATCTCTTTGACCAACCTTTATGTCATCTGCCCTTAAATTTCCTTCAGTGGGTTAGTGGCACACTTTATTTTATAATGCTCTTGTGAAGTATCTGGGGATGTTTCATTACATTAAATACATTATACATGTATAAGGTACTGTTGTTGTTGTTTGACCAAGATGGCACAGTGGCACAATGGTTAGCGCTGCTGCCTCACAGTGCCAGGGATCTGGGTTCAATTCTGGCCTTGGGCGATTGTCTGTGTGGAGTTTGCGTTGTGGTTTCCTCCAGGTGCTCCAGCTTCCTCCCAAGTCCAAGGATTTGCAGGTTAGATTGACTGGCCATGTAAATTGCCCCTTAGTGTCGGTGGGATTAGCAGGGTAAATATGTGGGGTTATGGGGATAGAGCCTGGGAGGGATTGTTGTCAGTGCAGGCTCGATTGGCCGAATGGCCTCCTTCTGCAGTGTA
This sequence comes from Mustelus asterias, assembly GCF_964213995.1. NCBI lineage: Eukaryota > Metazoa > Chordata > Chondrichthyes > Carcharhiniformes > Triakidae > Mustelus > Mustelus asterias. The sequence continues at coordinate 122,321,885 of NC_135809.1, forward strand.
AATTATATGATTTATTCACCTGTTCTCAGGCCTCTTTCTTTGGCTTTTTGTGAGTTTGCTTTATTCATTCATGGGACATGGGCATCATTGGCTGTCCAACATTTAGTCCATCCCCAGCTGAACTTGAACTGAGTGACTTGCTCAGCCAGTTGAGAGGGCAGTTGAGAGTCAACCACATTGCTGTGGCTCTGGAGTCACATGTAGGCCAGACCAGGTAAGGACGGCAGATTTCCTTCCCTAAAAGACATTCGTGAACCAGGTGGGTTTTTCCGACAATCGACAATGGTTTCATTCATGGTCATCAGTAGATTCTTAATTCCAGATATTTTTTATTGAATTCAAATTCCATCATGGTGGGATTCGAACCCGAGTCCCCAGAACATTAGCTGAGCTTCTGAATTAATAATCTAACGATAATATCACCAGACCATCACCTCCCCCAGGGGAGATTACACCTTCGGACTATACTCAAGACTCTATCTAAATGAGTTGCTATTGTATATTGCAAACAACTACTTAACTCCTTCAAGATAAGTGGGTTGACATAGAACAAAGATCCAAGATTCCAAATCCCTTTGGAATTTTACCTCAGCAAAGTGTCAATTCCTTCAGAAAAAAATGGCACGAGAAGAAAATGGACTGGAAATTTTTCATTAAGCATTGGTGATTCCAACGCTAAAACAATCTGCAGATTCAACCTCTGACTCAGTGGGTAAAGGATTTTCACAGTGCCAGCACAAGTACTTTTCACTGAGTCTGGGTCATGCACCTAGGTGCGTTGATGCCTGTGCCATAATGGACAAAATATTACCAAGCGGTTCATTTTGAGCTGAAAATAATACAGAAACCATTACCAATATTTAGCATGCCATCTGCGGCAAGTTCCTGGGCTGTGGGGCTTGGAGCCACTCTGAAGAGCTGGCCGAATTGTTAGGATAAACTGCGAGTATAAGCCATCCTTCTTGGTGGAGTTGGTTGCCAGGCAGAGATACTACCTTTCAAGCCTACCCCATTCACCTTGTTGCTCCAGATATATTAATAACAAACAGCATTTTCTGCATTTTTATCTCAGAAAGCTGCCCCTGTCAGAACTAGAATGCAATAAGAGGATGATTTTGACTTTGCATGATAACATAAAACCAATGGTACGAGTGAGCACATGTTGCATGTCTCGCCATTTTTATTTCAGTTGGCTTCAGTGGGGAGAGAAATAAACCAGGCTGCCAACTCGCCACCACTTGTTTTACACTGTTGTGTAAAGTCAAAATGATCCCTACCCACCTTCCCCAGTTTCTCTGGGAACATTTCAATATTGCAATCAGTAAACCGCACAGAAAAGTTTAAAAATGACGAGTGTTGCACATATATATACTTCCTCTAGTGGGTTAGATAACCGGAGGCGATTCATCCTCATTTGTGACAATCATAAGAGGGGACGAAAATACAAAAATTAGCCCTTGCTCCAAAGAAGGAAAAAAACTAGGCGAATATCAACACAGATTTGAAAGCTTTTGAATGGAACAGAGCTTCAGTGGACCCTACTCTTTTAGGAACTCATACACTGAGTTCGCCAGGCCGTGGAGGTTAATGCTGACCTTTTAAAACTTTTACACATATACATGCGTCCGTATAGAATGGGAAGGCACACACAGGCATTTTACATTTTGAGATTTTCACACTTTAATCAGAGGATTAGTGGTAGTTCACCACCTGCTTCTCAAGGACAACGAGGGATGGGCAATAGATGCTGACCAGCCAGTGATGCCCAATACCCACAAATGAACTGAATAAAAAGTGATCAAGGATAGACCGAGAATTATACTTTATAAGGGCCCCAACTCTGGAATTCCACAGACAAAAGAAATTTATCACTCGATTTTTAAGATGAAAGTGTTTACAAAGCACTTTTTAAAAAAGTTCTTAATATTTTCTTCGATACGGGTAAATACGTTAATTAAATGCATCTGCAGATTAGGGATATTTCATGCTTTTCTTCCTGAATTAGTAAGTTTAAAGTTTATCTCTTTGAATATTAAAGGCTTCTCCAAATTGATGTGTAAGCATTACATAATCAAGAAAAATGTGAAGACAACTTCTTTCTCCGAGTTTAATTCTTTTTGTTTTAAATAGAATTGTTGATTTTACTGCTATTCCCATATTGCAACCGTCACTACAAATTAAAAGTGCTCCATTGGTTTTAAAGTGCTTTGGGATATCCTGAATTCATGAATGGGGTTTTATAAATGCAAGTCCTTTCATTCTTTCTTGATGAGCAGAAATCTAGCTCTGGATCACGTTTTCACTCCTGGATCAGTTGCGCAGAGATAGGAGATTTACTGACTCTGCAAACACTACCTTTAAAACGCCAGAATTCCACCACCTCACCCACCACGGAATCAGAGCGAGTGAGGAGAGGACAATGTAAATGTCCGTTGACCTCGGGGGGAATTTCCGGTCTCTCCATTCAATAAGTTCATGGCTGATCAGATAGTGGCCTGAACTCCACTTTCCTGCCTGTTCCCCATAACCCTTGGCTCCCTTGTTAATCAAATATCTGACTAATTTAACCTATATCCAATGACCTAACTTCCACTGCTATCGAGAATAAACAATACCAAAGATTAACAAACATCTGACAGAAGAAATTCATTTTCATCTCCATCTTGAATAGGAAGCTCCTTATTTTAAAACTGTTTGCTCTGGTTATAGATCTCTCCACAAGGGAAAACATCCTCTCAGCACCTACCTTGTCAAGCCCCCTCAGAACCTTACATGTTTCAATAAGATCAGCCCTCATTCTTCTAAACTCCACTGAGTATATGCCCAACCTGCTCAACCTTTCGTCACAGGACAAAGCTTCATCCCAAGAATTAGCCAAATGAACCGTGGCTGAATTGCAAGCAACGCATATCCCTCCTGAGGTAAGGAGACCAAAACTGTATGCAATAGTCGAGATGTGGACTCACCAATGCTATGTACAACTTGTAGCAAGGGTTCCCTACATTTCTACTTCTTCTCTGTTGTCTTAAAGGCAAAACTTTAATTTTCCTTCCTAATTACTTGCTTTACCTGCATGCTAATATTTTGTGATTACTGCACAATGACACCCTGATCCCTCTATACAGCAGCATTCTGCAGTCTCTCTCCATTTGAATAACATTCTGGTTTTGTATTCTTTGCTACAAAATCGACAACCTTATATTTTCCAAAATTATATTTTATCTGCTAAATATTGCCCATTCACTTAACCTATTAGTATCCCTTTGCAACTTGCTTTTCCACCTGCCTGTGTATTGTCAGCACAATTAGCTGCAAAACATTCAGTTCATCTCATAGAGTCATAGAGGCTCACAGCATGGAAACTGGCCCTTCGACCCAACTTGTCCATGCCGCCCTTTTTTTAACCACGAAGCTAGTCCCAATTGTCTGCATTTGGCCCATATCCCTGTATATCCATCTTACCCATGTAACTGTCTAAATACTTTTTAAAATACAAAATTGTACCCGCCTCTACTACCGCCCTCTGTGTAAAGAAATTGCCCCTCTGGACCTTTTTGCATTTCTCCCCTCTCACCTTAAACTTATGCCCTCAAGTCTTAAACTCCCCTACCTTTGGGAAAAGATGTTGACTATCTAGCTGATCTATGCCCCTCATTATTTTCTAGACCTCTATAAGATCACCCCTCAGCCTCCTACGCTCCAGGGTAAAAAGCCTGAGTCCATCCAGCCTCTCCTTATAACTCAAACCATCAAGTCCCGGTAGCATCCTAGTAAATATTTTTTGCACTCTTTCTAGTTTAATAATATCATTTCTATGATAGGGTGACCAGATCTGAGTCATTCATATAGATTGCAAATACTTGAGGCTCCAGCACTGATTCCTGTGGCACCCCACTAGTTAGCTTACTAACCTGCAAGTTACAAAATTCTCCCGACTCTATTTGCTGTCAGCTAGCCAATCCTCAGTGCAAGCTGATATTTTGCCCCCAACACCATGAGTTCTTATCTACCAAGAAAAGGAGACAGAACAAAATGTTTACAGGACTCAGAAGTGCTTGAGGCCTGGCTAAAATTATGGGTAAGAAGGGGTTTTTTTTGACTGCCTTTTCTTTGATTTTCAGTTAATACTTATTGCCTCCTGATACATGTCACTGCAGCAGGATAGGGTTTATTTGGCAGATTGTTTCTGCCGCATTCCTACACAGACTCTATTGTCCCCAGGCCATTTCTGTCCCAACCACGGTGAATTCTGAACCACAATTCCACATTCTCTTCAATAGGTTTTCTGCATGCTGATGTTTCTATTTCAATCTCCCCACTATCTTGAGTCACAGCATTGGTTTTTTGGCTTGGCTGGTTTACAGCTGCCAACAAGAATTGAACCAACATGAAGTATGAACTTCGACCCAAATTAAGTGAGGCAAAGCAAGTCAACTGAGATTGGTGCTGTCGGTGTTCTCATAAGAACTAGGAGCAGGAGTAGCCCACCTGGCCGCTTGAGCCTGCTCCGCCATTCAATAAGATCATGGCTGATCTTTTCGTGGACTCAGCTCCACTTACCCGCCCACTCACCATAGCCCTTAATTCCTTTACTGTTCAAAAATTTATTTACCCTTGCCTTAAAAGCATTCAATGAGGTAGCCTCAACTGCTTCACTGGGCAGGGAATTCCACAGATTCACAACCCTTTGTGTGAAGAAATTCCTCCTCAACTCAGTCCTAAATCTGCTCCCCCTCATTTTGAGGCTATGCCCCCTAGTTCTAGTTTCACCCGCCAATGACCTCACCAGCACCTCATATAGCTGCAACATAACCTTGCTATTTTTAAACTCCATCCCTCTAGCAATGAAGGACAAAATTCCATTTGCCTTCTTAATTTCCTGCTGCACCTGCAAACCAACTTCTAGTGATTCTTGCACAAGGCACTTAGGTCCCTCTGTGCAGCAGCATGCTGCAATTTTTTTACCATTTAAATAATAGCCCATTTTGCTGTTATTCCTACCAAAATGGATGACCTCACACTTACCAACATTGTACTCCATCTGCCAGACCCTTGCCCACTCACTTAGACTATCTATATCCCATCAGCATCCTCTGCACACTTTGCTCTGCATTTTAGTGTCATCTGCGAATTTTGACAAACTACACTTGGTCCCCAACTCCAAATCACCTATGTAAATTGTAAACAATTGCGATCCCAACACTGATCCCTGAGGCACACCACTAGTCACTGATAGCCAACCAGAAAGACACCCATTTACCCCCACTCTTTGCTTTCTGTTAGTTAACCAATCTTCTATCCATGCTAATACATTACCCGTAACACCGTGCACCTTTATCTTATGCAGCAGTCTTTGGTGCGGCACCTTGTCAAATGCCTTCTGGAAATCCAGATACACCACATCCACAGATTCCCCATCGTCCACTGCGCATATAATGTTTTCAAAGAATTCCACCAAATTAGTCAAACATGACCTTCCCTTCATGAACCCATGCTGCGTCTTACCAATGGGACAATTTATATCCAGATGTCTCGCTATTTCTTCCTTGATGATAGATTCAAGCATTTTCCCAACTACAGAAGTTAAGCTAACCAGCCTATAGTTACCTACCTTTTGTCAACTCCTTTTTTAAACAGTGGCGTCACATTTGCTGTTTTCCAATCTGCGGGAACCACCCCAGAGTCCAGCGAATTTTGTTAAATTACCACTCGTGCATTTGCTATTTCCCCCGCCATCTCTTTTAGTACCCTGGGATGCATTCCTTCAGGGCCAGGAGACTTGTCTACCCTTAGCCCCAATACCTTTCCCAACACTACCTCTTTCGTGATAATGATAGGTTCTAGATCCTCACCTGCCATAGACTTCCTGTCATCAATTCTTTCCAGTGAAACAATTTGCTCTCAGTTATTTTGTCAATGACCACTATCGCCGTCGATGTGATAATGACCAGTCTTCACTATCTTACACGTGGATAGTCAATAGAGGGCACTGAATGTCATCATGTGGCCAAGGGTACACTGGCCACTGAGCACGTGCAGGAATGGTTCCAGGAAGATGTTTCTTTCCAATAAGAAGCCAGAACAATCAAACATCTTCACAAGGGTGCCCACCCCAGATGGCAAAAAAACTGCAGTTGGGCAAGCAAATGTAAATAATGGATGCTCAGTGGCACCCAGCAAAGACAAATTGACTTTTGTTCTTGAAAATGGTGCCAGATTAGGATTGTATTCATTGGAGTTTAAAAGAGTGAGAGGGGATCTCATAGAAATTTATAAAATTCTCACAGGATCAGACAGGGTAGATTCAGAAAGAATGTTCCCGATGGTGGGGGGAGTCCAGAACGAGGGGTCATAGCTTGAGGGTAAGGGGTAAACCTTTTAGAACTGAGGTGAGGAGAAATTTCTTCACCCACGGAGTGGTGGAATTCATTATTACAGAAAGTAGTTGAGGCCAAAACATTGTGCGATTTCAAGAAGAAATTAGATATAGCTCTTAGGGCTAAAGGGTTATGAGGGCAAGGCAGGATCAGGATATTGAATTTGATGATCAACCATGATCATAATTTTAAAAAAATCATTTGTGGGACATGGGTTTCGCTGGCTGACCAGCATTTATTGCCCATCCCTAGTTGCCCCTGAGAAGGTGGTGGTGAGCCACCTTCATAGAATCATAGAAACCCTACAGTGCAGAAGGAAGCCATTCGGCCCATCGAGTCTGCACCGACAACAATCCCACCCAGGCCCTACCCCCACATATTTTTACCCACTAATCCCTCTAACCTACGCATCTCAGGACTCCAAGGGGCAATTTTTAACCTGGCCAATCAACCTAACCCACACATCTTTGGACTGTGGGAGGAAACCGGAGCACCCGGAGGAAACCCACGCAGACACGAGGAGAATGTGCAAACTCCACACAGACAGTGACCCGAGCCAGGAATCGAACCCAGGACCCTGGAGCTGTGAAGCAGCAGTGCTAACCACTGTGCTACCGTGCCGCCTTCTTGAATCGCTGCAGTCCATGTGCTGTGGGTTGATCCACAATGCCATAAGGGAGTGAATTCCAGGATTTTGACCCAGCCACTGCGAAGGAACAGCGATATATTTCCAAGTCAGGATGGTGAGTGGCTTGAAGGGGAACTTGCAGGTGGTGGTGTAGCAGACTCAAAGGGCCGAGTGGCCTACTCCTGCTTCTATTTTCTATGTTCCTATTTCCACCCTGAAGATCATCGACCTTCCATTCATTGTGTTAATTGAGCCATTCCAGATGAAGTATAGGAGGCAGCATGTTTGGCAGTGCTCAGAAGTATCTACATTGGTAAATAGATGCCACTTTACAACCACAAGCATGTATTCAGAGTGTTCCGGCTTTTAAATTATTTAATGTTTCATGATTTTCTGCTAACTGCTGTTCATTGTATTATCTAGCACGTTCATACACCTGTTGCGAACTGGGAATGAAAGAATCTTGTCTCAACACCAGGATATAACAAATAGTCCATTGATTCTTGCACAAGTGTGGGGGAGGGACGCATGATCATTCATTCAGTTGGCTCCCATCCCATTCCCATCATCCTTTCATGGTATATAGCATGGTTTAACCATTAAATTGCTATCAAACACAATCAGACATTCCTTTTATGGACTCAATGGAGGAAAGTCAAAGTTGTAGCCTAACTCTTACAGTCAATGAACAACTGTGACATGTGCTCTATCTTTCGATTCTCAATCCAAAATTTATTGCGATTCCCAACTTACAGAAACCATTATTTTATATTTTGGTGTGTGTTGTTTTATTTAGCAGGGATGTTAAAAACTTTATTCTAAGGGCACCTTGCCGGTGGGCTTGGTTGGGTTATCACATACCCAGTGCGGAACTGAAGTGTAGGAAACTAAGTGGGGTGGTGGGTATTGAATGTCTGCCGCTCAACCCTTTCTGCATGAACTAATTTCAGATGGAAACTGGGATGCTTCTATCAGTTTCTGCCAGGGTTCGCATGAATTTAATCATGGTTCCATTGGTAGCGCTCTCGTCTGAGTTAGGGGATCTTGTGGTCAAGACCTACTTCAGTCGTTTGAGCACCTAATCCAGGCTGAGGCTCCAGTTCAGTTCTGACAGAGAACCGCACAGTCAGAGGCGCCATCTTCCAGATAAGACGTCAAGCCAAGGCCCTGTCTGCCTTCTCAGGTGAATGCAGAAGATTCCAAGGTAGTATTTTGAAGCAAAGCATGTGAATCTTAAAGAGGAACAAAGTTCCTTGACTCAGAGACAAGAGCACTGTCACTGAGTCAAGGCTAACACTTTATGGGTGGATTTCTAGAGATCTTCACTGGCTTCTCTAGCACAACATTGGCAGGAAGGTACAGGAAATCCAGGGGAAACTGTAGATAATGTAGTGTTTGTTTGTCTCGGGGGATTTCTGCTGCTCTTCCAGCAAAGTAATGGTAGATAAGAGCGTGAACCCTTTTGGAAATTGACTGCCTTTTATTTAACTCAAAAAGTAAATTCCCCGTTGTGCTATTAAGCAAAACCTGAACTTCTTCAATGGTCCAGCAATAAAGGTGGTGACCAGTTTAACAACGACAAACCAGATATGCGATTCCTGCTGATTTCACCTGAAGAAGGGGCTTAGAGCTCCGAAAGCTACCAAATGAACCTGTTGGACTTTAACCTGGTGTTGGTAAACTTCTTACTGTGTTCACCTGCAGCAACAGGAAAGATGCTATTATTGCCTTCAGGGTTCCCAGTATAGGGAGGGGAACATCAATAAATAATGATCTTACCTCACCCACCAGGCCCGCTATTCAACATTTTCCAGAAATGCCTGCTATAATTTTGTGTGCTTGAATATTGGGGGAGAAGAAGAATTTGCTTGGCTTGGTATTTCCGTCGTCAAAATAGCACGCTGACAATATTTAACAGAAGCTCAAACATGAAGAATAGTCACTTGAACAACCAACTTCATAACCCAGCTATGACAAAAATAACTGCTGTCTATTTTTAATTTCGTGCCTGTTTCTTTAAATCTAGTCTCAGTACAAAAGTAGCTAAAATAAAACTGAGGTTTAGATTAAGAACAGAAAATGCGGGAAATGCTCAGAGGGTCTGGCAGCATCAAAGTTCATAGAATCTCTACAGTGCAGAAGGAGGCCATTCAGCCCATCGAGTCTGTACCGACCACAATCCCACCCAGGCCCTATTCCCATAACCTCACACATTTACCCTGCAAATCCCCCTGACACTAAGAGGCAATTTAGCATGGCCAATCAACCGAATCCACGCATCTTTGGACTGTGAGAGGAAACCGGAGCACCCGGAGGAAACCCATGCAGGCACGGGGAGAATGTGCAAACTCCACACAGACAGTGACTGAGGCTGGAATTGAACCTGGGTCCCTGGCGCTGTGAGGCAGCAATGTTAACCACTGTGCCCACGGTGGCACAGTTCTGATAATGGTTTAAAGTTTATTCATTAGTGTTACAAGTAGGCTTACATTAACACTGCAATGAAGTTACTGTAAAAATCCCCCAGTTGCCACACTCCAACGCCTGTTCGGGTACACTGAGGGAGAATTTAGGATGGCCAATGCGCCTAACCAGCACGTTTTTCAGACTGTGGGAAGAAACTGGAGCACCCGGAGGAAACCCACGCAGACAGGGAGAGAATGTACAGACTGCACAGACAGTGAGCTAAATTGGGAATTGAACCTGGGTCCTTGGCGCTGTGAGGCAGCAGCGCTAACCACTGTGTCACATGTTGCCGATCATCAACCTGAAAAGTTAGCTCTGGTCCTTTCTCTATGGGTGGTGGGAGACCTGCAGAGTATTTCCAGCATTTCCTGGTCTTGTTTCAGATTGACAGCGTCAGTGGGATTTTGCTTTGAAGAAGTTTTAATCTTACTGTCACTCTTCTTATAAGAATGTCCACATTGAAGAGTTTCTGCTCTTTTCTTCAATACGATCATATATTTTCTTTAATATGGGTGGCACGGTGGCACAGTGGTTAGCACTGTTGCCTCACAGCACCAGGGATCCAGGTTTGATTCCCAGCTTGGGTCACTATCTGTGTGGAGTTTGCACATTCTCCCCATGTCTGCGTGGGTTTCCTCCGGGTGCTCTGGTTTCCTCCCACAGTCCAAAGATGTGTGGGTTATGTTGATTGGTCATGCTAAATTGACCCTAGTGTCAGAGGGGCTAGCAGGGTAAATATGTGGGGTTACGGGAATAGGACCTGGGTGGGATTATGGTCAATGCAGACTCGATGGGCCAAATGGCCTCCTTCTGCACTGTAGGGATTCTATGATTCTATGATCATATGGTCCATCGAGACTCCTCTTTGCAAATCACATGCTTTTCTTCAAAGTAGTGCCATGGGATCTTCTCCATCCACCTGAGCAGGCAGACAAGTCCTTGCTTTTAATGTCTGATCTGGAAGACGGCACTTCTGACACTGTAGAATTCCCTCAGAACTGCACTAGAGCCTCAGAAAAGAATGAAGAAATACGAGCAATTCTCTTAAGTAGGGGACCCCTTATTTTTACAATGTACTCTCCCAGTTCTAGATTTCCGTTCGTCCCTTTTACTTGTTAACCTTCATTGTTTTCTGTTTTCCTTCTTGTGTTTGATCACGTATCCACCAGAATTTACTCTCATAGCCATATCTCCTTCCTTAGCATCTGGCTCTGACTTACTCCATGTGTGTTGCAATGGAAGTTCCACCCTTCAGAAATAAAAACAGAAAACGCTGGAAAATCTCAGCAGGTCTGACAGCGTCTATGGTGAGAGAAGAGAGCCAACGTTTCGAGTCTGGATGAAAGTCCGAACTCCGACAAAGAGTCATCCTGACTCAAAACATTGGCTGGGATTTTACGACTTCTCTCAGGGGAGACGCTTAAAATCGCATCCGAGGCCAATGGAAAATTCAGTTCTGCGAGCCTCACCCACCCAGATCCCCTGCGCAGGCGAGGCGGTAAAATCCTGGCCATTGACTCTCTTCTCTCTCCACAGATGCTGTCAGACCTGCTGAGATTTTCCAGCATTTTCTGTTTTTGTTTCAGATTCCAGCACCCGCAGTATTTTCCCTTTATCTTGAAGTTCCACCCTTGGTGTTTTGGATGCACCCACAATTACAGGTATCTCCAAGGTCTCCTGTGTTTCCTGAACCATGTTCTCGTCACACCCTGAGATAATCTATCTGCCATATGCCATCACATGCATATGTTCGGTCTCCCTCCGCAGCAGCACTGGCTTAATCTATCTCAAAGCTGTCCTGGCCAGTAGTTTCATTTAATCTTTTGTCTCATCCACTGGCTGAAAGTAATTATTTTCTTCCTTTCAGATGTGTAGGATCACCCAGTTCCGACGAAAGGTCATTGACCATTAACACTCTGAATGATTTTAAAAAACACTTTATGGGATGTGAGTCACTGGCTAAATCAGCATTTATTGCCCATCCCTAACTGCCCTCCATTTCAGAGGGCATTTGAGAGTCAACCACATTGCAGGTAAGGACGGCAGATTCCCATTTCTATATCCATTAGTGTACCAGATGGGTTTTTACGACAATCAAGAACCTGGCCATCGTTAGACTTTTAATTCCAAATTTTTATTGAATTCAAATTTCACCATTTGCCATGGTAGGATTTGAACCCACGTCCCCAGATTTTACCTTTGATATCTGGATTACTCATCCAGTGATAGTACGGTGGTGCAGTGGTTAGCACTGCTGTCTCACAGTGCTGGGGACCTGGGTTCGATTCCCAGTCTAAACACTCTCACAAAGTAAGGAAAATTAAAGTAAAATGGATAATATAATGGATTGGGACAATTAAGGACTTGGGAGAAATAATAATAAGTAAGGACTGTCCACAAGTTGGATAGGGGTAAAGAGAAAGCTGGAGAATCTTTTACATCCATGCTTGAAGCATCTGTCCTTATGTACTGTCTGTACGGAGTCTGCACATTTCTCCCCGTGTCTGCGTGGGTTTCTTCCGGGTGATCCGGTTTCCTCCCACAGTCTAAAAGGCGTGCTGGTTAGGTGCATTGGCCATGCTAAATTCTCGCTCAGTGCACCCGAACAGGTGCCGGAGTGTGGCGACTAGGGGATTTTCACAGTGACTTCATTGCAGTATTAATGTAAGCGTACTTGTGACACTAATAAATAATTTTTTTAAAAAATCTACCATGAGTCAATGCAATCAGGTAACCTTTTAGAACAATTCATTTTGTAAATTTTCTAAATTATAAAACCATTTTCTAGTTATATTGGGGTACAGTCATAAAGTTTATTTATTAGTCACAAGTAAGGCTTACATTAACACTGTAATGAAGTTACTGTGAAATTCCCCTATCAGCGTCTATTTAAAAAAAATATATATATATTCAAAAGCTTTGGAAAGGTGCCCATTAGTGTTCTTATGCTTAAAAAGGCAAATTAATTTCAAGATCCTTCTCAAAGGTTTGCAAATGGTGCAAATTACTGGAAATATGTCATGGGAATTAATTTGATCTGGGGGGGCATGGCAACTTCTGTGTGTGGAGCCAATTTCTAACGCAATGTTTGTCAAACTAGCACAAGATCGCGGAAACTGGAAGCTGGACATCACTTGCACTTTAAATTCCTCAATCCTTTGGGTTGCTTTGCCCAACTACATGCGCATTTCACTTCAAAAAAAACCTGTGCAACCTAGCGGAAACTTCAAGCCTTTGAGCTCAAATCTCTGGAGTGGTTCTCAATCCATATGCCTCTGTGGATTGTTCTACAGCACAAAAAGAGGCCTTTCGGGCCATCATGTCTGCGCCAGCCATCAAGCACCTATCTAGTATAATCCCATTTCCAGCACTTGGTCTGTAAGCTTGTATGCTATGGCATTTCAAGTGTTCATCTAAATGCTTCTTAAATGTTGTGAGGGTGCCCACCTCTACCACCCTTTTCGGGCAGTGAGTTCCAGATTCCCACTACGCTCTGGGTAAAAAAGATTTTCCTCAAATCCCTACTAACTCCCCTGCCCCTTCTCTTTAATCTATGTCCCCTCGTTATTGACCCCTCTACTGAGGGGAAAAGTTTCTTCCTATCTACCCTATCTATATTCCTCATAATTTTGTCCACCTCAATCATGTCCCTCCTCAACCTTCTCTGCTTTAAGGAGAACAACCCCAGCCTTACCAGTCTCTCTTCATAGCTGAAACACTCCAGCCCAGGCAACATCCTGGTGAATCTCCTCTGCACCCTTTCTACTGCAATCACATCCTTCCTGTAGTGTGGTGACCAGAACCGAACACAGTTCTCTAGCTGTGGCCTAATGAGCTTTTTACACAGCTCCATCATAACCTTGCTGCGTTTATACTCTATGCCTCAGCTGATGTATTATGTAGGGAGCCCCACCACTAAGAGGAAGTTGTCTGCAGCGTCTGAAGGAGTGGGAATGAAGATTAAATGAGCAGGGCAGTCCTTCTCAAGAAGTATCAAATTCTCTCCAGTTCAAGGCATTCGGCAGGTGAATGACTGGGACCGAGTAATGTGGTGACAGGCAATGACTGAACAATAAAATAGGGGCTTGTTGCTGCTGTTCCAGGGGTCAACATCACCTCTCTTCTGACAGGCCCTTAGGATTGGCAATGTCAACATGACAGGAAGAGCTGTACCCTGGCCTCATCAGCATCGTCTTGCGCATTCGTTCGGCAAATAAAGGTTTACCTTTGGCCTTTCTGGCTGGGCCAGGCCGAAGGGCGAGAAACGTTCAGGCCAGGGTGGGAACATGATGGCTTGCCAAGCTCAGTGGCCGATTTTCTCACTGCATCCTTCCTTATCCACTTGTTCTGTGGTGCAGCAGAAAAGCCAACCCGCTGTGTTACATTTAAAAGTACCAGCAAAGCATTAGTTTAGTTTTCAGAGCTAGGACCTTATTTTTGTCCTCGCAGGGAGTTAGTTAAGAGACTTTCTAACTGTAAATGTATGAAAGTTTATTTATTAGTGTCACAAATAAGTTTACAATGATACTGCAATGAAGTTACTATGAAAATCCCCTAGTCGCCACACTCCAGCGCCTGTTAGGGTACACTGAGGGAGAATTTAGCATGGCCAATGCACCTAACCAGCACGTCTTTCGGACTGTGGGAGGAAACCGGAGCACCCGGAAAAAACCCACGCAAACACGGGGAGAATTTGCAGGCCGTAATTTTACCAGCCACGGTAATCGGAGCGGACAAGGGGCAGAGCATGGGAAGGTCCATTGACCTTGGGCGGGATTTTATGTTCCCGGGACAAACTAGGCTGTAAAATCCCACCCACAGACTCCACATAGATCGTGACCCAAGTCGGGAATTGAACCCGGGTCCTTGGCGCTGTGAGGCAGCGGTGCTCACCACTGTGCCACCGCGTATTATCGCAGATGCTTAAAAAAATGAACAATTAAACCTAGCCAATGCCAATGCTTAGAAGAACAAAAGAGGAGACAAGCTAGAACAACAAAAATGCGTGGCAGCACAGTTAACCACTCAGCAAATTTTATATACTGAGCACTTGAATTAAATTGAGGATGCCACATTTGGCAAATTCTAAACTGACCTGGATGCCCCAGCTTTATACGATGAATAGACCAGAGGTCGGGCGATCAGAGAATAAAGAGAACTCTAACCTCCAATACAGAATCATTCCTGGGCGAACTCCAGCTTATTAAATATGGCTTTCACATAGTTTGACAAACAGTACGAGTCCTCTCCAAATGCTTCCTTTACTTGTGAGGTACCATGGTATTGCCGTTTTAATAATATGGTTTGCTAAATACAATTATACATGAATGATTCAAAATTCCAGGAAGAAACCCGTGACAACAACTCCCGTTGACCTTTCAGTGAGGCAATCTTCTGACACATCTAATTGTACCTCCTCTGGCTTATTTTAACTTGAATAGAATGTATTAAAACTAATACAATAAGGTAATGTTGCATTGGGTTATCTACAAACATTCAAGAATTTTCACTTGATCTCTTTTGTGTTGTTTCTCGTAGCGTATATGGGAACTGTCTGCAAACGCCTCTGTCACTAGTAGCTCTCCCCTTGTAAAATTTGATCTGTAACATTTAAGCAGCAATTAATGAGACGGTCAACATTTAGAAATGTTTTTCGAATACTCAAGCTCGTTCTTGTCTGACACATATGAGTAGAAGAAGGCCATTCAGTCCACAAACCTGTTTTGCCAATTCGATCGCTGGATCTTAACTCCGTCCTTTGGTTCTGTGAACCTTAATACACTCAGCTCACAACAAATCATCAATGCCAGTGTTGCATTTTTTTTTGACCACCAGCCTCACTAGCTTTTTGGACGAGTGAATTCGAGATTTCCACTCCCCTTTGAGAGGAAGAAGTTTCTGATGGAACTTTCTGGCCAAATGTGAAGGTTACTCCCCCTTGTTCTGGGCTCCCCGCACCACAGGAAATAGCTTCTCTCCGTCAAAACGTAACAGCAAAGGTCAGGGAACCAGGGAAGTTGCTCACAGCGTTACAGCAATGAACAGATACCAGAAATGAGCCCACAATGCAGAAGGAACCAACATAGTAGAGGAAGACCGAGCTAAAGAGGTAGTAACAGTATGCAAGCCTTGTGGTTATATTACTGGGCTAGGAAGGTAGAAGGCCTGGTTACTATATGGGGGATGTCAGTTGAAATCCCGCTGTGGCAATTTGTCAATTGGGTTCAGTTAACTAAATAAATTCAGAATAAATATTGACAGGGCGACACGGTGGCACAGTGGTTACCACTGCTGCCTCACAGCGCCAGGGATCCGGGTTCAATTCCGGCCTTGGGTCGCTGTGTGGAGCTTTCATGCTTCCCCACGTCTGCATGGGTTTCCTCCGGGTGCTCCAGTTTCCTCCCACAGTCCAAAGAGATGTGAATTAGATTGGTTGGCCATGCTAAATTTCCCCTTTTGCCAGGGGGTTTAGTGGGGTAAGTACATGGAGTTAAGGGGATAGGGATGGGATTGTGGTTGGTACAGCTTTGATGGGCCGAATGGCCTCCTTCTGCACTGTAGTGATTCTATGAAGCATTTTCTGTGAAGATAGTATCAGTAATAGTGACCATTAAGCTCTCAGGTTGTTTTAAGTCCCAAGTGGTTCATTCATGCCCTTAAGGAAGGAAGTTCTATTCTAGATCTGACCTTATGGTGTGAATCCTTTCTTTTCCTACCGAGGTCGGCCTCCCATGCCACCAGGGGCAGTATATAAATTGAAGTAAAAGCTTATCTATTAATCACAAGTAAGGCTTACATCGCAATGAAGTTATTGGGAAATTCTCCTCGTCGCCACACTCCTGTGCCTGTTTGGGTCAACGCACCTAACCAGGACGCCTTTCAAAATGTGGGAGGAAACTAGAGCACCCAGAGAAAATCCATGCAGACACAGGGAGAACATGCAAACTCCACACTGACCAAAGCCGGGAATCGAACCCAGGTCCCTAGCACTGTGAAGCAGCAGTGCTAATCACTGTGCCACCATGCCGCTCCATGTATAGAATATAATTCAGGAAACTGAGATCTTACTTGCCACCGAGAATGATTTCACTCAAACAAAGTTAGCCTGCAACTACAGCAAGTAATTATGAAGACAAATGAAATGTTGGCCTTTCTTGCGGGGGGTGGGGGGTGGGGGGGGGGGGGGGGGTGGTGGGGGGGGGCGGTATTTGTGGTGAACCATTGTTGGTTCCCACTAGATAGTACTGAGCCAGGGTCTGGCCAGTACTACAAGTATGTATATATGTTGCTGTTGGGGTTAGGGATGGGTTGTTCTACTTGTTGCTGTTGGGGTTAGGGTTGGGCTGTTACACCTTGTATTATAGTTATTGTGGTACATCCCAGTCGGGCTCCGCCTCCTGGGAGAGGTATACAGGTCACTGCTCTGTCTGGGACCCCTCAGTCTGGGATCGTGTATATAATTAGTAGCTTCGTTGTAACAGCAAATAAAAGCCTTTATTTCCTGAGCATCTCAAGCCTCGTGTGTGATAACGCGCATCAGTATTGGAGTATACAAGTATTGAAGCCTCGTTACAACTGTACAGAGCACTGGTGAGACCATACCTGGAGAACAGTTTTGGTCTCCTTACTAAAGGAAAGATATCCTTGCATTGGAAATAGTTGAGAGAAGGTTCATGAGGCTGATTCCTGGGATGAAGGGGTTGTGTTATGAGGAACGGTTGAGCACATATGTATACTCAGTGGAGTTTAGAAGTTGAGAAGTGATCTTATTGATACATATAAGGTGGCTTGACAGGGTAGATGCTGAAGGGACGTTTCTGCTCATGATCTAGGAGGCACAGTCTAAATTAAAGATGTAGATGAGGAGGAACCTCTTCTCTCAGAGGGTTGTTAATGTTTGGGATTCTCTTCCGCAGAGAGCAGTGGAGCTTGCGTCATTGAATACATTCACGGCTGAGTTAGACTGGTTTGGATTGAAAAGGGAGTTAAGGGTTGTGGGGGGACAGAGAGGAAAGTGGAATTAAGGCCACAGAAGGATCAGACCTGATCTGATTGAATGGCAGAACAGGTTGTAAGAGGCAAATGGTCTATCCTGCTCCTACATGATCTTCAAGCCAGCCAGAGCCCTTTGCCATCTCCTGGGGGGGAAGGTGCGCCATATTAAGGTCAAGGACCCCTGAGAGCTGACAGCCAATCAGAGGCTGGCAGCTGTTCATTGTAAGCAGCGCCAGTGGGAGCAGTGGCAGTGGCTAGTATTACACTCACCCTGGCTCAGGGAGGGACCCCAGGCCACAAGTAAGTGTGGGCAAGATGGTCACAGAGTGGGGTTGTGGGAGTGGGGTTGAGCTGGGCAGCAAAGACAGGGTTTGACTTTCAATGATCTTCCCCCCAACCCCCACCAACCCACCTTCCTGGATCCCTTGACCGGAGGGCATTAACCTCTGCCTCTAGGGCACCTAACATTGCATCAAGGTTGGAAAGTTTTGTCTAAGTCCTCAGGCAGGGCAGGAATGCTAGTAGCTCCATTGAAAACGGGGCTATTTTGAACATTTGAAACCATGTCCAATCTTCAATAGTGCCAACCTGGCCACTCAAGATTTCCCTTACAATCATTAGGGGGTGGCACGGTGGCATAATGGTTAGCACTGCTGCCTCACAGTGCCAGGGACCCGGGTTCAATTCCGGCCTCAGGTCATTGTCTGTGTGGAGTTTGCATGTTTTCCCCGTGTCTGCGTGGGTTTCCTCCGGTGCTCCGGTTTTCTCCCACAGTCCAAAGATGTGCGGGTTAGGTTGATTGGCCATGCTAAATTGACCTGAGTGTCAGGGGGATTAGCAGGGTAAATGTGTGGTGTTACAGGAATAAGGCCTTGGTGGGACTGTGGTCGGTGCACACTCGATGGCCAAATGGTCTCCTTCTGTACTGTAGGGATTCTATGATTAGTGGGTCAGTTGGTGTTCCAGGTCCCAAGAAAGGATGCCGTGAGAAAGCCAATGCTTGAAGAGCCGAACCCCAACCCTGCACATGTTGATGCTGATGATGCCCTTGTCAGGGGCAACCAGAAACTCTGCTATCCATCCCAAAGATTTGGATGAAAGGTGGAGGAGACATAGCAAATAACGTTGCTTGCCTCATTTCAGTCATTCCAGCTGGTGAATTGTAGTGGATTGAAGGAATAGGAAGAGTGTGGATGGAATTATACTGGCACGTCCACCCGAGATTCGTAGGATCCCGCCCAAGGCCAACGGAGAATGCCGTTCTCCGAGCCTCGCCGCCCCCGAAATCGGGGCCGGAGTGCCGGTAAAATTCCGACCTGTGACTTGTTCAAGGGCTTGCTAGAATTACAGAAATCATCCAGCTGATTTAATGAAAGATGCTATTGTGAGAATGACTTTGGAACAATGAGAGGGAACTGTACTTCCTGCATTTGTCACATCCTGTGTAGCTTCTCTGGATTTCCTACTTTTACTCCCTTGAGATCCATTCATTATTCCTGCTCCTCATTATTTCACTTTGCATTTAAAAGAGAATCTTGCATCTATATAGCGCCTTTCACAGCCACAGCACGTCTGAAAGCACTTTGCAGCCAAGGAGGCCTTTTTGAAATACACTCATTGCGGTAACGTAGGAAACACGTCAATCAATTTGCACACAGCTAACTCCTGCAAACGCACACAGCAAGATCCCATACACACGCACAGCAAGATCCCACACACATGTACAGCAAGATCCCACACACATGCACAGCAAGATCCCACCCACGCACACACAGCAAGATCCCACCCACACACACACAGCAAGATCCCACACACAGACAGCATGATCACACACACACACAGCAAGATCCCACACACACACACACAGCATGATCACACACACACACAGCAAGATCCCACACACACACACACAGCATGATCACACACACACACAGTAAGATCATACACACACACACAGCAAGATCATACACACACACATACAGCAAGATCCCACACACACAGCAAGATCATACACACACACACACAGCAAGATCCCACCCACACACACACAGCAAGATCCCACACACACACAGCATGATCACACACAAACACACACAGCAAGATCCCATACACGCACACAGCAAGATCCCACACACGCACACAGCATGATCACACACACAGCAAGATCCCACACACACACACAGCAAGATCACACACACACACACACACACACAAGATCCCAAACACACACAGCAAGATCCCATACACGCACACAGCAAGATCCCACACACGCACACAGCATGATCACACACACAGCAAGATCCCACACACACACACAGCAAGATCACACACACACACACACACACACAAGATCCCAAACACACACAGCAAGATCCCACACACACACACACAGCAAGATCACGCACACACTTAGCAAGATCCCAAACACAAACACACACAGCAAGATCACCCACACACACACAGCAAGATCTCACATACACACACAGCAAGATCACACACACATGCACAGCAAGATCACACACACACAAGATCCCACACACACAGCAAGATCCCACACACACAGCAAGATCTCACACACACACAGCAAGATCCCACATACACACACAGCAAGATCCAACACACACACACACAGCAAGATCCCACACACACACGGCAAGATCACACACACACATAGCAAGAGCCCAAACACACACACAGCAAGGTCACACATGCACACAGCAAGATCACAAACACACACACAGCAAGATCCCACACACAAAGCAAAATCCCACAAACACAGCAAGATCCCACAGACACACACAGCAAGATCACACACACACGCACTTACAGCAAGATTCCACACACACACACTACAAGATCCCACACATGCACACAGCAAAATCCCATAAACAGACACAGCAAGATCCCACACACACACACAGCAAGATCCTGCACACACGCACAAGATCCCACACACACAGCAAGATCCCACACATGCATAGCAAGGTCCCACACACACATACAGCAAGATCCCACACATACAGCAAGATCCCACACACACACACACAGCAAGATCCCATAAACAGACATGCAAGATCCCACACTCACACACAGCAAGATCCTGCACACACACACAGCAGGATCCCAGATGCACACAGCAAGATCCCACACACACACAGCAAGATCCCACACACTCACAGCAAGATCCCACACACAGCAAGATCCACACACACAGCACATCCCACACACTCACAGCAAGATCCCACACACAGCAAGATCCCACACACACACACAGCAAGATCCCACACCCACACACAGCAAAATCCCATAAACAGACACAGCAAGATCCCATACATACACACAGCAAGATCCTGCACGCACACACAGCAAGATCCCATAAACAGACACAGTAAGATCCCCCCCACACACACACACACACATACACACAGTAAGATCCCACACACACACACCCACACATACACACAGCAAGATCCCACACACACGCTCATCAAGATCCCATACACACACACAGCAAGATCCCACACACACACACAGGAAGATCCCATACAGACGCACAGCAAGATCCCACACACACACACGCACACACACAAACTACATCATGATAATGACCAAATAATCTGTTTTCCATTATTTTGTGGGATAAATATTGATCAGAACGCCAAGGATAACTCCTTTACTTTACTTCAAAATAGTGTCATGGGATCTTTGACACTCACTTTAGAGAGTGGATGGGGGCTCAGTTTAATGTCTCACCTACAGGGTGGAAGCTCCAACAATGTAACACTTCTTCAGTATCAGCCTAGACTTTTGTGCTTAGATTGGCTGAGTGGGATTTGAACCCACAGCCTTCTGATTCAGTCCTGAGTGTTACCAACTGAGCACCACCCCACCCAATACTTGTCCTCTATTGTATTGGTAAAGAAGAATAATCTGCCAAGAAAATTAAGGATGTGAGTTAAGTGGCACTAAGGCTGGTGTGAATACAATGACACAACTAAACAGGACAGCAACCATAAGTCTTGAGAGAAGGGCTTCGTGAGTCTGCTATTAGAAGCTTGTAACTCACTTAGGGGTTGGGATTTAGGTAGGAGAGGGCAGACCTGAGTATCGAATCCCAAACAAGACTGGATGTTAGGCAGCAAATAGACACGGCCAGGGTTTCCTACATGTGTGCTTGCAGCTATGACTCGCACCACCATTCCTCCTCCTCTTTGATTTAAGTGGGCAGGAATATCACAGGCTGATGAGGGCGGAAACAGAAAACACAACCAGAAATCAGAGCCGTAGAAGTGACTTGCTTGATCTTGAGATTGTGAGGACAGTAGTGGGCTAGAATCTGGTAGGAATATCAGAAGCTTGATATGAGATGACATCAACCAGTAAAGGGTTGATGTAGCTCGATAACTGTGGGTTCTTGTAAAATTAAAGACCACAGTGAGGGGTTATTTTTATCCTTACATCAGTAAGGATAGGCACAAACACCTCCTCCATGATCATCCTCAACACCGGTGCCCCACAAGGCTGTGTTCTCAGCCCCCTACTCTACTCCTTATACACCTATGACTGTGTAGCCAAATTCCCCTCCAACTTGATTTTCAATTTTGCAGGTACCACCGTAGTGGGTCGGATCTCAAACAATGATGAGACATAGTATAGAAAAGAGATGGAGAATCTGGTGAACTGGTGCGATGACAATAATCTCTCCCTCAATGTCAACAAAATGAAAGAGATTGTCATCGACTTCAGGAAGTGTAAAGGAGAACATGCCCCTGTCTACATCAATGGGGACGAAGTAGAAAGGGTCAAGAGCTTCAAGTTTTTAGGTGTCCAGATCACCAACAACCTGTCCTGGTCCCCCCATGCCGACACTATAGTTAAGAAAGCCCACCAATGCCTCTACTTTCTCAGAAACTAAGGAAATTTGGCATGTCAGCTACGACTCTCACCAACTTTTACAGATGCACTACCATTTTTTCTGGTAGTATCACAGTTTGGTATGGTTCCTGCTCTGCCCAAGACCCCAAGAAACTACAAAACGTCGTGAATGTAGCCCAATCCATCACGCAAACCAGCCTCCCATCCATTGACTCTGTCTACACTTCCCGCTGTCTCGGAAAAGCACCCGGCATAATTAAGGACCCCACGCACTCCGGACATTCGCTCTTCCACCTTCTTCCGTCGGGAAAAAGATACAAAAGTCTGAGGTCACGTACCAATTGACTCAAAAACAACTTCTTCCCTGCCACGATCAGACTTTTGAATTGGACCTAACTTGCATGAAGTTGATCTTTCTCTACACCCTAGCTATGACTGTAACACTACATTCTGCATTCTCAGACTCCACAGACAGTGACCCAAGGCCAGGAATCAAACCCAGGCCCCTGGCACTGTGAGGCACCAGTTCTAACCACTGTGCCAGGGTCCTGGGTTTGATTCCCGGCCTTGGGTCACTGTCTGTGGGATATTTCAAAAGAAGGTAGCAAGGTAAAGGCAGGGTGGAGCTTAGCTAGGCAACTAAAGGTATGTTCATCAATTTTACATTTTTTGTTTGTGGGGCTCGCTGTGTGCAAGATACTACACTTCTTACATTGCGACAGTGACTACACATCACAAAAGATCCTCATTACACACTGGTTCATTCACAGTGATTAGCACTGCTGCCTCACAGCACCAGGAACCCGGGTTTGATTCCCAGCTTGGGTCACTGTCTGTGTGGAGCCTGCACATTCTCCCCGTGTCTGCGTGAGTTTCCACCGGGTGCTCTGGTTTCCTCCCACAGTCCAAAGATGTGCAGGTTAGGTGGATTGGCCATGATAAATTCTTCCTCCGTGTACCCAAACAGGTGCCGGAGTGTGGCAACTAGGGGATTTTCATAGTAACTTCATTGCAGTGTTAATGTAAGTCTACTTGTGACACTAATAAATAAATAAACTTTTCATTGGTTGCAAAATGCTTTGGGACGTCTTAAGAGCCTGAAAGGCACAATATCAATGCGCATCTTTCTATCATTCAACCATGTCTATCTTTCGACCATATCTACCAGGGGAGGCAATGCCCCAGTGGTATTATTGCTAGACTATTAATTCAGGAAACTCAACTAATGTCCTGGGGAACCGGGTTCGAATCCCGCCACAGCAGATGGTGGAATTTGAATTCTGGAATTAAGAATCTGTTGATGACCACGAAACCATTGTTGATTGTCGCTAATGTCCTTTAGGGAAGGAAAGCTGCTGTCTTTACCTGGTCCGGCCTACACGTGACTCCAGAGCCACAGCACTGTGGTTGACTCTCAACTGCCCTCGGGCTATCAGGGATGGCTAATAAAAAGTGCCGGCCAGATAGCGACGCCCATGTCCCACGAGTGAGTAAAAAAATATATCATCACATACATACGGAAAGCAATCCATTGAAGCTTGGATCTGTTCAGAAGTGACATTTTCATTTCCTCGAGACTTTTATTTCTGTACGTAGGTATTCGTATCCCAGCTCGGGTCACTGTCTGTGTGGAATTTGCACATTCCCCCTGTGTCTGTGTGGGTTTCTTCCGGATGCTCCAGTTTCCTTCCACGTCCAAAGATGTGCAGGTTAGGTGGATTAGCCATGCTAAATTGCCCCGAGTGTCAGGGGGACTAGCTACGGTAAATGCATGGGGTTATAGAGATAGGGACTCTGTAGGATTGTGGTCGGTGCAGACTCGATGGGCCGAATGGCCTCCTTCTGCACTGTATGATCCTATGATTCTATACCTGAAGCATTTGACTGTCAAATCATGCTACACATGACAAGTTCAATGATTCACCTCATGTCACACCGCAACAAATCAGAGGTCCTCAAGAGGCCCTCCCTTTCTCTCATTTTCCAAGCAGTGATGCACATGGGATAATGCTTGAATGGGAAAAATGGAAATTCAGATGGAAAGAGAATCATTGTTCGTTCGACGTGCAACCAGTGCTCAAGACTAACCACAGCCTCGTTTTATCGCGGTGTGCATCTGATCAGAATCCTCTTTACGAATACTCACATGCTGTATAAATCTTTCTGTTGGCAAAAGATCTGTGTTTAATCCCAATTGGCTTTGCCATTGTAAATATAAATCCATTCCTGCCCTTGAAAATTGCGCATGCTCGAGAAAAAAATTGAAGATAAAATCAAGAAAACAGTACAATCAAATAAGAATGCGGCCTAAATGAAATCATTCTTCTGTAGCTTTAGGGGACATTTAAATTTATAGTTTGTGGAATCCGTTTAAGTTGCACAACATCAGCTCCCATTGTAATCCATGATACACCAAACAAAGTTAGAGGGACCCATGTTCTTTCTTGTCTCACAGCCACGGAAATACTGAAAATATATAAAATGTAGAGGAACTGTCTTTGAATATTGGTACATTTTTGCCTGTTTGACATCTTGAAACAATTTGAGCTCATCTACCATGTATCAGTGACCCAGCACCACATTAAATTTCCATTAAAACTTTACTATGTACAAAGTACCTAGCCATACGATTAACTCATTTCTTCCAGATTATTTCCATGTGAATTGAAGCATCGGCCTTTTTTTGTTTTGCGAACGGACTTTTCCCAAAGCACAACAGAATGTTAGGTCATTTAGGTGAGTGTGAGTGGGTCCATGTCTGAACTTTCAAACATCATCAGCGGAAAACAGGGATCAGAAATTCCATCGTCAGCATCCTTCACTGTATCTTCAGTGTCTGCCCGTGCAAAGGGAGGCACTCAGAAACCGGCTGCTGTACTTATCCTGACCGGCTAGACATGTCCTCAGACTCAGCAAGAGTAGCAGATGCCTCTAAGTGAATTGCACACAAAATAATTGATACACGTGAGCCATTATGAGGCACTTACCTAATCAACAGATGTAGGTTACGTCATGAACTCAAAAGCTCAACCAACTTACGAATGTTATTTGAACCCTGAGATTCGGTTACTGCTTTCAAATCAACAGGACATATCATGCCACAGTGTGAAATTTGAATGTTTAATGCAGTTATGAGGTATCGCCGGGTCAGGGGAGGCGATGGCCTAGTGGTATTATCGCTAGACTATTAATCCAGAAACTCAGCTAATGTTCTGGGGGCCAGGGTTCGAATCCCGCTACAGCAGGGTGGTGGAATTTGAATTCAATAAAGAAAATCTGGAATTAAGAATTTACTGATGACCATGAAACGATTGTCGGAAAACCCCATCTGGTTCACTATTGCCCTTTAGGGAAGGAAATCTGCCGTCCTTACCTGGTCTGGCCTACATGTGACTCCAAAGCAACAGCAATGTGGTTGACAATCAACTGCCCTCTGAAATGGCCTAACAAGCCATTCAGTTGAAGGGCAACTAGGGATGGGCAATAAATGCTGGCCAGCCAGCGACGCCCATGTCCCACGAATGAATAAACAAAAGTGGTGTGGCAGTTGGAAACAGGCATATTTCTGATAATGGGATTGAACTGCATTGTTGTGGCATCTTATAAATAGTCCTGTTCCGCATCTCAGCCATGGTATTAACTGACTGGAGAGTAGCTAGTGCTGCCACACTTGGCGCAATGAATATTGCAAAAGCCTTCCATTCCCAAGGATTGGTACTGCCCATTTTGATAAGCGCTGAAAACAATTGTGTAAAGAATCCATATAGCAACTTGCACAGCCTCAGGATATCTCAAAAGAGCATGGATCATTCTTTTGAAATTCCGTCATTCTCGTTTTATAGGCAAAGCAGCTTTTAATTTGCATACAGCAAGATCCCAGAGACAGCAAAGGAGATGAGTTTTTATTCCAATATTTTAGCTTGATGCTGGTTCTTACCTCATTTGTTGACCAGGGTTGCTTAACTGCACAACTGGAGCCTTTATGTTTTGAGGGGAGATAATAATTTTTACCATGCCAATCATAGTAACTTTACTTTTATTCACAAAACTTGTAAAGGTATATAGAGTGCAGTCCAACATCACAATTCAAACAGTACATAACACATTATTTAAGTTATGCACAATACATGACACTTTGGGGTGTCTAATTCCACTTCGAGTACAGATATTCTGGTCACTTTTATTTTTTATTATTTTATTAGTGTCACAAGTAGGCTTACATTAACACTGCAATGAACTTACTGTGAAAATCCCTTAATTGCCACACTCCGGCACCTGTTCAGGTACACTGAGGGAGAACTTAGCATGGCCAATCCAGCACGTCTTTCAGAATTGTGGGAAAAAACCAAAGCACCCAGAGGAAACCCGCGCAGACATGGAGGGAACATGCAGACTCTGCACAGACAGTGACCCAAGCCGGGAATCGAACCCAGGTCCCTGTGAGGCAACAGTGCCAACCACTGTGTTATGGTCACTATTTGCATGATGCTCCCTTGACATCAAATTGGATTGTTGGGACTTTTACAATGAACAAGAAGGCAGTTGATGTCCTTGCTGCCACCCCTAAATGGCAATAACAATTCCAGAGGGCAAGCTGAATCCGCAATCTTCATGGCTCAGTAACAAGAGTGCTGCCACTAAATTAAGTTGACAATCCCTATTTTAACCAAACCCACTTGGAAACGGAGGAAGTATGGTTCAGATATCTGATTTACACCCTGCCCAATTTTATCACTTGCCCAACATCACCGATTCAGGTTACCCAGTCATTATCACAATTGCTATTTGTGGAAGATTATTTTTTGTAAATAGGCTGTCATGTTTCCGATGTTACCTAAGTGCTTCTCCCTCAAAAGTACTGCAATGACTATGAAGTGCTTTGTAACATCCTGAGGTTGTAAGTCTTTCTTTCTCTTTCACAATTGTCCAATCATCTGTGCCCCAACCATTGCCCCACTGAAATCAGCTGACCCAGCTTGGGCTGACAATAGCAACAAACTCGAAAGTCTTATTAAACAAGTGCTTTCAGAGACCAAAGAGAATCCTTCAGCCTCTGACTGGATTGCTTCTAGTGTGGCTGATGCCCAGGGAAAAAAACAAAAACCAATCAATCAGGATTTACGAGGAATTGATTCAACATAAAAAAAACCTAATCATGTACAGTCTTCAACTAAATGCAGATTACGGCCAGAATTCTCCAACATCATCCGCGGCTGGGATTCTCCAGTTCCGCTCAGTGAATGGAGTTTTTGCTGAGAGCCAGCGGCTAGTACTGCTGCCTCACAGCGCCAGGGACCTGGGTTCAATTCCAGCCTTGGGTCACTGTCTGTGCGGAGTTTGCATGTTGTCCCCATGTCTGCATGGATTTCTTCCAGGTACTCCGGTTTCCTCCCACAGTCCAAAGATGTACAGGTTAGCTGGATTGGCCATGCTAAATTGCCCCTTAGTGTCAAAAGATGTGTAGGTTAGGGGGATTACGGGAAAAAGGTGTGGGGTTATAGGGATAGAGCAGGGGGTGGGCCTGAGTAAAATGCTCTGTTGGAGAGTTGGTGCAAACTCAATAGGCCAAATGGCCTCCTTCTGCACTGCAGGGATTCTGTGATTCTATGATATTTTCCATTCTCACTGACAGCAGTGGCAGGGCATACGAGATGGGAGAATTCCGACCCATGTGTAAGATGAATACACATATAAAACATACTCAAATCTTTTATATTTCTCTAAGATTCTCTTGTTAGATTTAGGGTGATAACAACATACCTTATCAAACTTGCCATCCCAAAGATATCTTCCGATATGTCCAGTGCTGCCAAACAGATTTGTAAAAGTTTTTACAGCAGCAATTCAATTGGATTAATGGCTAATTTCAATATATTTAAAGCTGTAAGTCAAATCCGCTTTACAAAAATATCTGAAGGGATTTGGACTTTGTTAGCAGTGGCTTGGATTTATGCCTTGACGGAGAGCTGTTCTGTCATGTGACAATCTTGGAAATGACTGAAAATTCTATGTCCCATCCACAAACCTGGAGTTTCCCACCTTCACGGGGACTGGAGTTGGGCCGACGTTTACTCAAGCTGGATGTTAGATCACCAGCTTCTCCCAATGAAGTGGGATTTTGGAAGAACAGGAATGTGGAGCCCAGAGTGTGCAGATTAGAATAGGCAAGGGGAGGACTGAACTTGGTGGGTGTGTTTGAGTAGCCAGGGTAGTGCTGCGGAGAGGTAAGGTTCCCCTTTGGGTAGGGTCCCAGGAAATGTTTGGGAGAGGTGAGGCACCCTTTTGGATTGCTAAAAGTGTGCACAATGCATTTTTGTTTGCACATACTCACTGGAACTTCCAAACTGCCAAAGAGCTGTCCAGCTGTCAAGGAACTGTCCAGCATTAGATCTGTCCAGGAAGTGCCAAATCTATCAAAACTGTCAGGCTCAATCAGGAAATGTTAAAGCTGTTAAGGAATGGTCCAAGGATGCGAGATGAGTTGGTATGGAAGGGGTAATGGCAAATAGTGGTAGGTGGGGGGCAAGAGTTGGCATTAGTTGGCACTAAGTTGGTGTCGGGGGCAATGGGGATGGGTAGAGGGGAACTAAGTTGGTATGGTGGAGTGGGTTGGAGCCTCCATACTCGACAGCCTATGAATTAATTCCAGAGTCATCGTCCTGACTCCTGTTTCAGCCAGGGTACCCAACCAAAAAATCTGATCTGCAGGTGGGCATTTTTAAAGGTTAGTTTCAACATGAGGATGAAAATCTGGGCCTGTGAACTCAGTGGAAACATACGGATTTAAGTCTCCCTCCATAAACTAATTCATAACATTTGCACAGGAGCTATTGCAATGTTGGAGGTGTAGTCTTTCAGATAAGATGGTAAAGATGGCCTGACCATTCTCTTCTTTATTCGTTTAGCAGCAAGAATAAAATAGATGGCCTTTTATTTATTTTTATCACATTGCTGTTTGCGAGTCATTGCTGTGTGAAAACTGGCTGCTGCATTTCCGATGCAAAATAAAGCCATGGGACAGCAAAGCAGAGTATGCTGGAAATGCCCGGCTGATGAAACAGCGTTTCTGGAGAAAGAAAAGGAGTTAATAGAACATAGAACATAGAACATAGAACAGTACAGCACAGAACAGGCCCTTCGGCCCACGATGTTGTGCCGAGCTTTATCTGAAACCAAGATCAAGCTATCCCACTCCCTATCATCCTGGTGTGCTCCATGTGCCTATCCAATAACCGCTTAAATGTTTCTAAAGTGTCTGACTCCACTATCACTGCAGGCAGTCCATTCCACACCCCAACCACTCTCTGCGTAAAGAACCTACCTCTGATATCCGTCCTGTATCTCCCACCACGAACCCTATAGTTATGCCCCCTTGTAATAGCTCCATCCACCCGAGGAAATAGTCTTTGAACGTTCACTCTATCTATCCCCTTCATCATTTTATACACCTCTATTAAGTCTCCCCTCAGCCTCCTCCGCTCCAGAGAGAACAGCCCTAGCTCCCTCAACCTTTCCTCATATGACCTACCCTCCAAACCAGGCAGCATCCTGGTAAATCTCCTCTGCACTCCTTCCAGCGCTTCCACATCCTTCCTATAGTGAGGTGACCAGAACTGCACACAATATTCCAAATGTGGTCTCACCAAGGTCCTGTACAGTTGCAGTTCTCTCTAAACTACTGAAAAGAACTTTTATCCATTAACGTGGAAGTGGATTGAAGAAACTATGCAATCCAAATATGAAATTCGGAGGAATGGGCCATCAGCCCCTCGACTCTGGTCCACTATTTGATAATATTGAGGTTGATCTCACTGTGGCCTCTACTTTCATAGAAACAGAAAATAGGAGTAGGCCATTCAGCCCGTCGAGCCTGCTCCACCATTCATGATGGTCATGGCTGATCCAATTCAGTAACCCATATCCTTTGATCTTGTTAGCTCCAAGAGCTACATCTAACCCCTGCTTGAAAACATTCAATGTTTTGGCCTCAACTGCTTTCTGTGGCAGAGTTCCACAGGCTCACCACTATGGAAGAAGAAATTTCTCCTCATCTCAGTTCTAAATGGTCTACCCTGTATACTCAAGACTGTGACCCCTGGTTTTGAACTCCTTGCCATTGGGAACATCCTTCCTGCATCTACCCTGCCTAGTCCTGTTAGAATTTCATTCTATTTCCACGAGGTCTCCCTTTCATGCATTCTTCTAAACTCCAGTGAATACAATCCTAAACAACTCAATCTCTCTTCATGCGTCAGTCCTGCCATCCCAGGAATCAATCTGGTAAACCTTTGCTACATCCCCTTTGTAGCAAGATCATTCCTCAGATAAGGAGATCAAAATGGCACACAGTATTTCAGATGTGGTCTCATCAAGGTCTTGTGTAACTGCAGCAAGCTATCCCTGCTCCTGTACTCAAATCCTCTATGAAGACCAACATACCATTTGCCTTCTTCACTACCTACTGTGCACTTACTTTCAACTGATGTACAAGGTGTTACATAGTGTATGGGGCTGGCTTCTGGAATTGTCAAAAGAGGCTTCAGAATTCATTAGGAACAAAATGTATTTATTGATAAAAGAAACAGGAGATTTGCAGCTTTGGGGTGCCCTGGAGCAGAGCTTTACATGCTTACTCCATGGCTGCTCAATGATTCTGCCTGAAAGAGGATTCCATCCGATGTGAGCACTCACTCTCAGATTCCATTGGTCCCTCAGTTCTGCTGTACTGTCAAACACCTAGGGGATTTTCACAGTAACTTCATTGCAGTGTTAATGCAAGCTGAAGTCGGTAAATATACCTCTTGAGGCTGGTATGAGTCAAAATACAGTCAGGCTTTATTCTCACAAGCTTGAGGGAGAACCTGACCCCTTGAAAGCGGAAGCCAAAGTTCTCTCTGAACACAAGAAGCTTAATGTTCCAGGTCAATGACCTTTCATCGAAACTCCATGGGATCTTCCATGTCTGCCACAGAAGGTAGATGATTTACCATCTTTTCTGAAGGATGGCGTTTCAGTCAGTGCAATGCTCCCTCAGTATAATATTAAATATTAATGCAGACTACATATGCAAATCTCTGGAAGGGACTTGAACCTATAACCTTCTTACATTACCACAGTGACTGCACATTATAAGCCTTTGTTGATGAATGCACAGGTTGCTGAATGCAGAGACTCCCTCCCACTCCCACTCTCACTCTCACTCCCTCTCCTCTTTCCCACTCCGGTTTCCTCACACAGTCCAAAAGATGTGCTGGTTAGGTGAACTGGCCATGCTAAATTCTCTCTCAATGTACCCAAACAGGTGCCAGAGTGTGGCAACTCAGGGATTTTCACAGATACTTCATTGTAGTTTTAATGTAAGCCTACTTGTGCCATTAATAAATAAACTTTAAAAAAACTCCCATGGTCCCCAGACCCCTGTACAAACTTAGTTCCTTTCTACCCACCCCTATTGCCCCCATAACCCATATGCCAACTTAGCGACAATTCATGCCAACCTTGTCCACCACCCAGCACCCTTTGCTCTTTCAGAGATCTTAAGGTCGTGAAAGGTGCTATTTAAATGGCATGGGTGGTGCGGTGGCACAGCGGTTAACACTGATGCCTCACAGTGCCAGGGACCTGTGTTCGATCCCCGTCTTGGGTCACTGTCTGTGTGGAGTTTGCATGTTCTCCCCATGTCCGGTTTTTGGTTCACCTCCCACAGTGCAAAGATATGTGGGTTATGTGGATTGGCCATGCTAAGTTGCCCCTTAGTGTCAAGGGGACGAACTAAGGTAAATGCCTGGGGTTATGGAGATAGGGCCTGGGTGGGATTGTGGTTGGTGCAGACTCAATGGGCCGAATGGCCTCCTTCTGCACTGTAGGGATTCTATGATTTTATGATTCTATGAAATGCAATTTCTTTCTTCCTTCCTTTCCCAGCAGTATTCATTCCAAATGCGTTTGAAGGATCACTGGCATGCAAAGGATCTTGAAGCAGGCAGGATAGAATATGTGCTTTTAAAATGTGCACACTGTCAATGGCGTGGCATACAATGGGTTAATCAGAGGGGTGGTGGAGGTGTGCATGTGTTTGTGAAATCACTGCGCATTAGAGCTGATATCTGTTTTAATCCCGAGCGTTGTAGCACCTGAAGAGGAAAAGATGGCCTCATATTTTGAGTTACCCGGAAAAATCTAGTTTCTGAAGCAAGAGTCATTCGATAACTTGTCAAGATATTGCTTGCAGCACAGGGCAATCCTTTGACAGTTGCATGGGAAATGTTAATGCACTGCTTCTCAAATACCTTCCAAGAGTATCAGTCTAATTGTGTCAAAGGCCAGATTATTGCCTCAGGTAACAGATCATTTCCTGTGTTTAGGTGGGAGGCCGGATGATCTGCGGTTATACCTGTGGACTAGGAAATATCATCTTGCAAACCTGCCACAACTCAGGTGATCTTTTAAGAATTTGAAATGGCTGTGTATATTAAAAAAAAATCGGTCCAGGAATTAAAGAAAAATTAATGATCTGAGAAAAAAAACCTGATCCTTATTTAAATTTATGACTCTGGCACACCATCTGTGGGAAAGCTACCTGCTTTAATGAACAGGTATTCCAAAATCACCTTTAATCTTTGAGTGGAATTTAGTGTTTGAAGCATGCCATATTCCAAAGCTTGAGAAAACTGAGGCCTATTATGTGTGTGAGAGAAATATTTACATGAAGCCAGTTATAGCATTTGACTTAACCTGCTGATTATTTTGGTCAGGCAAATTGCAGTGATGCCTCAGATAGAATCATAGAATCCCTATGGTGCAGAAGGAGGCCATTCAGCCCAACGAGTCTGCACTGACCACAATCCCACCCAGGCCCTAGTCCCCTAACCCCACATATTAATCCTGCTAATCCCCCTGACACTAGGGTTAATTTAGCATGGCCAATCAACCTAACCTGCACGTCTTTCGGACTGTGGGAGGAAACCGGAGCACCTGGAGGAAACCCACGCAGACACGGGGAGGATGTGTTAACTCCACATAGACAGTTCCTGAGGCTGGAATTGAACCCGGGTCCCTGGTGCTGTGAGGCAGCAGTGCTAACCACTGTGCCACCGTGTCACCATAGATGAGCTTGTGTTTATTGAAAGAGGATGGGATAATTTTGATAACTTATCGCAATATATCTGCAAACCCAGTTTGAATCCTAACCTTGCTAGATATCTGTGACCCACCTTGCATCGTTTGCAATCAGAGAATGGTGTGGCATTTTACTGAGGTAAGGGAAAATGGAATTAACAGGAATATCTGTATCATCCAATGAAACATGCCTCCTAGCACAGAGTGTCAATGATGCCAGCTTGGAGAAGTTCCTAGCCTTGATTATTTTGTAACATTATGAGAGGTCACATGACACCAGGTTATAGTCCAACAGGTTTATTTGA
This sequence comes from Mustelus asterias, assembly GCF_964213995.1. NCBI lineage: Eukaryota > Metazoa > Chordata > Chondrichthyes > Carcharhiniformes > Triakidae > Mustelus > Mustelus asterias. The sequence goes on from NC_135809.1 coordinate 122,355,649, forward strand.
AATCACTAGCTTTCGGAGCACTGCTCCTTCGTCAGGTGAAGTGAACAGCATTGGCATCGTAGTTGATCTTGAAATGAGCTTCTGACCATCACCAAGGCCATCAACTCACCTCTGTAATATCTGATTTGATTTATTATTGTCACATGTATTGGGATACAGTGAAAAGTATTGTTTCTTGCGCGTTATATAGATAAAACATACCGTTCATAGGGGAGAAGAGGGTGCAGAATACAATGTTGCAGTTACAGACAGGATATAGAAAGAGATCAGCTTAATATATGGTAGGCCCATTGAATCATTTGACGGCAGCAGGGAAGAAGCTGTTCTTGAGTTGGTTGGTACATGTTCTCAGACTTTTGTATCTTTTTCCCAATGGAAGAAGGTGGAAGAGAGAATGTCCGGGGTGCGTGGGGTCCTTGATTTTGCTGGCTGCTTTTCTGAGGTAGCAGAAAGTGTAGAGGGAGTCAATGGATTGGAGCCTGGTTTGAGTGATGGACTGGGCTACGTTCACAACTCTTCATAGGTTCTTGCGGTCTTGGTCAGAGCAAGAGCCATACCAAGCTGTGATACATCTGGAAAGGATGCTTTCTATGGTGCATCTGTAAAAATTGGTGAGAGTCGGAGTGGATATGCTGAACTTCCTTAGCTCCTGAGAAAGTAGAGGCATTGGTGAACTTTCTTAATTATATAACCGCCTGTCTCTGCCCTTGTTTCAGTTCATCTGCCACTGAAACCCACAACCATTTCTTTGTTATATGCAGACTTGAAGACTTTTCAAAAAAATAATCATCAGTGGAATGTGGGGCGTCGCTGGCTAGGCCAGTATTTATTCCCCAACCCTAATTGCCCTTGAGAACATGGTGGTGCCTTCTTATACCATTGCAGTCTATGTGGTGTAGGTACTTGGCTGGCCTCCATCTTCCATCTTCCAAAAACTTAAACTCGGTGCTCCCTCCCTAAACCTTCATTATTGACACTCCTTAAAATCTCCCTCTTTGAGCAAGCTTTTTGTTATATGTCTCTTTATGACACTCAGTGTCAAACTTTCTTTGACAATGATCCTGTGAAGCACCTTGGGATGTTTCACTATTGTTAAGCAAACTGTATAAATGTTGTTCCAACATTTCCAGTTCAAAGACAACAAGATGAAAGAAAACAATAGACAAAAGAGATAAAAAATTAGGATCAGATTCCACTGGCGGACCAGTGGCTTAATTGTGCTGCATTGTGTGAGGCTAAATCTTATAGACAAAGAAAATTTCAGGATTAATCTTTGGTTTTGTTGAGTTAGCTGTGTAGCAATAGGAATGTTACAATTGGCCTGGCCTATGAGGTAGAAATACAAAATATGCCAGGTTTTCTTTGCCTGGTACTGCCCAGTAATTCTGGTGGAAAGGGCAGGTATGCGAACTCTGATGTTAGTTACAAGGAGATGATTGTCAGGCCTTGGGTGGGTGGTGGGGTTTATTAGAATACCATGCTTTCACTTCTGCTGTCTGAGTTTAAACTATTGCTACTTTAGTAAACTGATGCTCCTAAATCTGGTGACTGGAGGGTACAAAATAAATATATTAGACCAGATTCAATCTAGCTGTCAGTTAATAATAGCCCACGTGGATCATTGCTCTCATAATTGACATTGGAAGTTGATTTTAATTGATGGTAACTTTTTTGGCTAAGTTCTCTTTCATAAGATCATGAAAACATCAGAAAGAGGAGCAGTGGTAGGCCATTCAGCCCTTCAAGCCTGTTCCACCGTCGTTCAGTAAGATTATGGCTGCTCTGATCATAGTCGCAACTGCATTTTAGTGTCTGCTCTCAATAATGCTTGACTCGCTTGTCGATCAAAAATCTGTCTAACTCAACGCTGAAAACAATCGATGACCCAGCCATCTGGACTGGAGAATTCCACAGATTAACAAATGAACAAGAAGCAGGAGTAGGCCATTCAGCCCCTCGAGCCTGCTCCACCATTTAATAAGATCATGGCTGATCTGAGAACCTCAAACCTGCATCCCACCTACCCCCGATAACCTATTACCCCTTTTGCTCACCAAGCATCCATCTACCTCTAACTTACAAATATTCAAAGGGGTTAATTTTCCAGTTCTGCCCACCGCGGGAATAGTTGGAAAATTTGGTGAACCATTTAAAGGTCCGTTGACCTCAGGCGGGGATTTCTGGATTCGGGGTGGACGCAACCAGAAAATCCTGCCCAAAGACTTTGCTTCCACCACCTTTTCAGGAAGAGAGTTCCAAAGAATCATAACCCTCAGAAAAGAGAGAAGAGGAAGAGGATGGGGTGGCACAGTGGTTAGCACTGCTGCCTCACAGCGCTAGGGACCCAGGTTCAATTCTGGCCTCGGGTCACTGTCTGTGTGGTGTTTGCATGTTCTCCCTGTGTCTGCGTGGGTTTCCTCCGGGTGCTCTGGTTTCCTCCCACACTCCAAAGATATGCGGGTTAGGTTGATTGACCATGCTAAATTGACCCTAGTGTCAGAAGGATTAGCAGGATAAATATGTGGGGTTATGGGGATAGGGCCTGGGTGGGATTGTGGTCAGTGCAGACGCGATGGGCACTGTAGGAATTCTATGATTCTATGAAGAAATTAAATGGGAGACCTCTTATTTTTAAACCGTACCTCCTAGTTTTAGATTCTCCAACAAGGGGGAAACATCCTCTCAGCATCCATCAAGCCCCCTCAGAATTCTATATGTTTCGATAAGATCACCTCTCATTCATCTAAATTCCAATGAGTATAGACCCAACCTGCTCAAACTTTCCTCATAAGACAGCCCCTTTATCCAGGGATCAACCTCGTGAACCCTTCTTTGAACTGCCTCCAAACTTTGCAGCCATTTCTTTTAAGAGCAAGGATGCAAGGCAACAGATCCAGGGGGCTTGGCAGTCTTCAATCCCATTGATCATGATTGCTCATGATCATGATCCCATTGATCAATCCCATTTGTTCATTGATTTGAATGCTTTTTGTGTCTTCTACCATGAAGACAGATACAAGACACTTATTCACATCCAAGACCGCAAGAAGCTGCAAAAGATCGTGAATGCAACCCAATCCATCACGCAAACCAGCCACCCATCCATTGACTCTGTCTACACTTCCCGCTGCCTCGGCAAAGCAGCCAGCATAATGAAGAACCCCACGTACCAACCGACTCAAGAACAGCTTCTTCCCTGCTGCCATCAGACTTTTGAATGGACCTACCTTGCATTAAGTTGATCTTTCTCGACACCCTAGCTATGACTGTAACACTACATTTTGCACTCTCTCCTTTCCTTCTCTGTGAACGGTATGCTTTGTCTGTATTGCACGTAAGAAACAATACTTTTCACTGTATGCTAATACTTGTGACAATAATAAATCAAATCAAATCAATTCAAATTTCCTCATTCTCTATTATTAATTCTCCAGTTTCATCTTATAAGGGAACAATATTTTCTTTAGCTGCTGTCTTCTTTAGATACCTATAGATGCTCTTGTCTGTTTTTATGCTTCTTGCTAGTTTACTCTCATATTCTGATTTCTCTCTCTCTTTTTCTCCTTTGTCTTGAGTTGGCTACTGTTCCACAGGCAGTAGACAGCCTTTGGTCCTATGCCCAAATAATGAATCTTTCATATGGGTGACTGAGGTCAAGTAGCAGAAAATGGTGGGAATGGGACTTGTTGGGCCGGTTCCCTCTCTGGAATTGTTACGCTGGATGAGGTTCATGTTTTAATTGATATTGCTGCTTATTAGATACAGTTGGATTCATGTTCATTTCTGCTACTCACGCTCAGCTGCCAATTCTCCAGCCTCAAGATCACTCGCATTGTTCGCTTCAGGAGGTGCCTGACCTTCTCTTCCAACTGTTGCATGATGGCTCCTCTTCAGAATTGCGCAATTTGCATTATTCTCTTATTACCTTTATGACGTTAAAACAATGGTTAGCACTGCTGCCTCACAGTGCCAGGGACCTGGGTTCGATTCCAGGCTTGGGTCACTGTCAGTGTGGAGTCTGCACATTCTCCCCGTGTCTGCATGGGTTTCCTCCGGGTGCTCCGGTTTCTTCCCATACTCTGAAAGACGTGCTGGTTAGGTGCATTGGCCATGCTAAATTCTCCCTCAGTGAACCTGAACAGGCGCTGGAGTGTGGTGACTAGGAAATTTTCACAGTAACTCCATTGCAATGTTAATGTAAACCTACTTGTGACACCAATAAATAAATAATAAACTTTTTACAGGAAGACATCTCCAGGCTTGTTCAAGCAGCATATTCTTTCTTTGTGATTATCCACAGTATGTTCGATCCATATTCATTTGTTGCATGTGTCGCCTCATACTTTCTCTCTGCAGAGGTTAATGGAGCATTTAGGTTAGGCATGGAGGTTAATGGGCGGCACGGTAGCACAGTGGTTAGCACTGCTGCTTCACAGCTCCAGGGACCTGGGTTCGATTCCCGCCTTGGATCACTGTCTGTGTGGAGTTTGCACATTCTCCTCGTGTCTGCTTGGGTTTCCTCCGGATGCTCCAGTTTCCTCCCACAGTCCAAAGATGTGCGGGTTAGGTTGATTGGCCATGCTAAAATTGCCCCTTAGTGTCCTGAGATGCGTAGGTTAGAGGGATTAGTGGGTAAATGTGTAGGGATATGGGGGTAGGGCCTATGTGGGGTTGTGGTCGGTGCAGACTCGATGGGCCAGATGGCCTCTTTCTGCATTGTATGATTCTATGATTTATCTCGAGTTGGCCAGGCCAGTTCACATGTTCCGTTAAATAATAATATTTGTTAATACTAATACTTAATGAGGTATCAGCGATGGGTCAGTGGTAGTGCTTACCTCTGAGTTCAATTGTTGAATGCCCTAGCGCCACTCTAGAGAATTGAGCACGTAATCTAGGCTGACGTTTCAGTGCAGTACTGAGGGACTGCTATGCTGTTGGAAGTGTAGTCTTTAGGATGGAACCTTTGTAATATTCCAACATGCCCAAATGGTCTGTTTTAGTGATGTTCATTGAGAGATAAGGACATCAGGAAGAACTTCCTTCTTCTGCTTCAGAGTGTTGCTGTGGGAACATTTATATGCAACTAATGTCCAACATCTTATCCTAAGGTCAGCATCTCAACAATACCGCATGGGAAAGTTAGGCTAGATTTTGTGCTCCAGTCTGAGGACTGAAGATTGAACCCACAACCTCCTCACTCAGATGCAAGAATGCTACCAACGGCTGAAATTGCAGCCAGAACTTTAATTGTCATGGGCAGACTAACTCTCACCTTGGACACAATTTGTAGACTGGAGTGCATTGAGTCATAGAATTTTACAGCACAGCAAGAGGCCCTTTGGCCCATCATGGCTGTACCAGCCATCAAGCACCTATCTACTCTAAATCCATTTCCCAGCACTTGGTCCATAGCCTTGTATGCTATGGCGTTTCAGGTCTTCATCTAATGCTTCTTAAATGTTACATAGAACATAGAATCTACAGTACAGAAGGAGGCCATTTGGCCCATTGAGTCTGCACCAACAACAATCCCACCCAGGTCCTGTCCTATCCCCATAACCCCACATATTTACCCTCCTAATCCCCCTGACATCTACAGGATGCGAGAATAAATCTCCTCAGACATGATTGGGTCTATGGACCCATGTCCTCAGGTAAAAGTGGGTCAGGACAGATGCAGACACATCTGTCTCACATGCATGCCCGTGGCATGTTTACTTGATCACTTGCTCCCTGAGGGCGAGGGCAGTTTCCGAAGTTGTGAGCTTGAAATTACACTGAAATATTCCTCCTCTGATGGAAGAGGAATACAAACCAAATATAAAACGCTAGAAAACTGAAGTGCAAATTGAAAACACAAACAGACGTACCAAACAAAGTGCAACAAAGGCAACCTAAAATTGCAAAATCACGCACCCAAAGAACAACTGGTTAAGAAACTCACGCAATCCAAAGACTGAGTTTATACAGAGTTTCAACAATGGTACAATGTAATCCTTAGATATAGCAAGCAAATCACAGGGAGGGCTACTCGCAATAGTGTAACTTTCAAGCCTTTCCTCAGGCCTATGTATACCATCAGCATGAACCCCCTTCAAACCCAGCGTGGCCTGGCCAGAAATAAATGGGCTATAGGAACCAAGCTTCCTCCTAGGCATCCCCATCCTTGCATGCCCAATGTCTACCCATGTTTGACCTGCACATTAAGAAGACTCACAACAACAGGTTAAAAGTCCAACAGGTTTATTTGGTAGCACAAGCCACAAGCTTTCGGAGCACTGCCCTTTCATCAGGTGAGTGGGAGTTGTGTTCACAAACAGGGCATATAAAGACGCAAACTCAATTTACAAGATAATGGTTGGAATGCGAGTCTTTACAGGTAATCAAGTCTTAAAGATACAGACAATGTGAGTGGAGAGAGGGTTAAGCACAGGTTAAAGAGATGTGTATTGTCTCCAGCCAGGATAGTTAGTGAGATTTTGCAAGCCCAGGCAAGTCATGGGGATTACAGATAGTGTGACATGAACCCAGGATCCCGGTTGAGGCCATCGTCATGTGTGTGGAACTTGGCTATCAGTCTCTGCTCAGCGACTCTGCGTTGTCGTATGTCGTGAAGACCGCCTCGGAGAATGCTAACCTGAAGATCAGAGGCTGAATGCCTGTGACTACTGAAGTGTTCCCCAACAGGAAAAGAACACTCCTGCCTGGTGATTGTCGAGCGGTGTTCATTCATCCATTGTCGTAGCATCTGCATGGTCTCCCCAATGTACCATGCCTCGGGACATCCTTTCCTGTAGCGTATCAGGTAGACAACGTTGGCCGAGTTCATAGAAATCATAGAAATCATAGAAACCCTACAGTGCAGAAGGAGGCCATTCGGCCCATCGAGTCTGCACCGACCACAATCCCACCCAGGCCCTACCCCCACATATTTTACCCGCTAATCCCTCTAACCTACACATCCCAGAACTCTAAGGGGCAATTTTTTTTAACCTGGCCAATCAACCTAACCTGCACATCTTTGGAGTTGCAAGAGTATGTACTGTGTATCTGGTGGATGGTGTTCTCACGTGAGATTATTGCATCCGTGTCAATGATCTGGCTCGTCTTGCAGAGATTGCTGTGGCAGGGTTGTGTGGTGTCATGGTCACTGCTCTCCTGAAGGCTGGGTAGTTTGGCTTGTGCTACCAAATAAACCTGTTGGACTTTAACCTGGTGTTGTGAGACTTCTTACTGTGCTTACCCCAGTCCAACACCGGCATCTCCACATCATGACCTGCACATGACATGGAAATTTCTCTTTTGGGCTCAACTCCACAATGGGCAGAGGGCTAGAGACATGGGGAATGGGAAAGTGAGCAGATAGCAGGGTGCAATATTAATCTCTCCTGCTGCACCAGCATCTGCATTACAATAATTAAAAGCTTCCTTTTTTTTTACAAGCTCCTGGTCCCTTTAAGGACTTTGATGAGTTTGATTGTCTGGTCACACACCTTGCGCAAAATAAGCTTTGAATGAACTTACCTAATTGCAAAACCTTGTTTCAGTGTTGAAATGAGACCTCAAGTGAGTGCCAGGATTGTCTGAACAAATATCACATATTTATTTCACAGAAACATATTTGTATATATTTGGGGTGGCACGGTGCAACAAATAAGTTGCCTATATCCAGTGAGGCAGTTATTTACATCATCAACCACCAGTGCATATCAAAAGATTGCAGACATTTTCTAATATGGTTTCTACTGTATTTCTACAGTGGCACAGTGGTTAGCACTGCTGCTTCACAACGCCAGGAACCCAGGTTCGATTCCCGGCTTGGGTCACTGTCTGTGTGGAGTCTGCACGTTCTCCCCGTGTCTGCGTGGATTCCTTCCGAGTGCTCCGGTTTCCCCCCACAGTCCAAAGATGTGCTGGTTAAGTGAACTGGCCATGATAAATTCTCCCTCAGTGTATCCGAACAGGCACTGGAGTGTGGCGACTAGAGGATTTTCACAGTTACTTCATTGCAGTGTGAATGTAAGCCTATTTGTGATAAATAAATAAACTTTAAAACTTTATTATAAAGGATGTGCAGAACAGAAACGGGCCATTCGGCCCAAATAGCCCATGCTGGTGTATTTACTCCACATGTACTTCCTTTGGCTTAATTCATCTGTCAGCATAATCCTATCACCCCTCAACTCCCCCAATTCCTTTCTCCCTCATGCACCTTGAGGAATTTAGAATTGGCGGGAACACACATCACTCTGACACGTTTGTTGTCAACACACAGATAAGATAGGCATGAAACTTTGAATTTAATACCCAGGATTCTCCCATTTGTACCATCTGGAAGAAATTGGTTTTAAATGGTATGTAAAGAATCCAAGTATCACAGGTGTTACTTTTTAACACTGTTTGAGTGGTATTGCTGATATTTCTAGGTCATATAAATAGATTCTCAGTTTCAGTCACTCCTTTAATACACTCCTTGAAACCTACTTCTTGTAGCAAGCTTTTAGTCATCTAATATCTCCATATAGGCTCAGTGTCAAATGTTCAGGGGTAGCACACCTGTGAAGTGGTTTGGGACACCATCATGCTAAAGGCACTATATAAATGCATGTCATTGTTGTTAGTTAATGACTGGTGATCTTGGTCAACAGTTCCTGAACTGTTTCCAGTCAGTCAGTATGTACTCTGTTCGGAAAGTCTGGGAAAATGAGCCAAATGTTTCACATCCTGAACATTGACAGATAATGAACCAAAAGTGAAATTCTGAAGTATTCGGCTTTTCACAATCCTGCACTTCTTTTTTTAAAGAACAAAGTGAAAACAGCTCACTTTTACTAATTTCCTCCCAAGTTGAAACCCGAAGAAAGGGCCAAAAAAACAGCCCTGGATTAGCCTGTTGTAATGCAGATGTCATCTCCTTCGTGGTAGGGTGCTTGTACGGATCAAGGACACACTGTGTCCAGTTTGAGAGTCTCTTCAGGGATATTGTTCCATTCTGCGGCTGGGTTGATGCATGGAGAAAAGAGATTCTTTCTGCACTGTGCAACAAGTCTCCAAAATGGTGCGGAATTCCCTCTCTATGTCCTGTAATAGTTCCCTACTGAACCCAAATATAGAATAACAAATACCAGTGAAGGTGAGAAATGGACCAATGGAAAAGATGGTTCCAAGGGTGTTTAGGTTAACAAGGTCGGGTTATAGCTCTAAAATGAAGGCAAAGTACAGCAGGATGCTGGAATCTGATGCTGGAGAAACTCAGCAGGTCTGACAGCATCTGTGGAGAGAGAATGGAGTGAGTGTTTCGAATCTAGATGACCCTTGGTCAGTTTTAGCTCTCTCTTGTAAACCTGAGATTAGACACTTTCGTGAATCGTGCTTTATATAACCTTGAAGATTCAATTTTTAAAAATGTGTTGAATAAAAATGCTCTCTTCAAGAAAAGAAAGGGCCTGCATTTATATAGTGCCCTTCAGGACCTCATCCCAAGACACCTTAACAGCCAATGGAGTACCTTTGAAGTGTAGTCACTTGTTGTAATGTAGGGAAATGTAGCAGCCAATTTGCGAACAGCAAGCACCTAAAACAAAGCACGGCAAAGCAATAAGGAGCAGATGATCTATCCAGTGATGCTGGTGGAGGGATGAAATGTTGGATCAGACACCAGGGAGGTAACCCCTGCTCTGCTTCACACCAGTGCTGTGGGATCAGGCATGTCCACCTGAGACAGCAGATGGGGATGTCCCATCGGTAACTTTAACTGTCTGTCTGTCCAGCTGGGCAGGATGAAAACCGACCCTTCGATGCATGCCAAATGGGAAAGAGTGTCAAGGAAAAAAGAATAGTGAATTTCAGCTAGCATTTCGTTATGTTTGTCAAGCAAGGAAAAGTTGAAATTCCTGTTGAAATTCTGAATTACAGCAGTTACTTGTTTAGTGTAGAAAAATATTCACTGTGCTTGGGAGGATGAGACCCTGTTTGAGATAAGAACCAGCGTCCTGTTGCTGTGAATTGTAAAGTTTATTTATTAGTGTCATAAGTTGGCTTACATTATTTCCGGCTTGGGTCACTGTCTGTGTGGGATTTGCACATTCTCCCCATGTCTGCGTGGGTTTCCTCCGGGTGCTCCGGTTTCCTCCCATAGTCTGAAAGACATGCTGGTTAGGTGCATTGGCCATGCTAAATTCTCCCTCAGTGTACCCGAACAGGCGCCGGAGTGTGGCGACTAGGGAATTTTCACAGTAACTTCATTGCAGTGTTAATGTAAGCCCACTTGTGACACTAATAAATAAACTTTAAATTTAACTTTAAACATTAACACTACAATGAAGTTACAGTGAAAATCCCCTATTCGCCATACTCCAGCAGCTGTTCAGGTACACTGAGGGAGAATTTAGCATGGCCAATGCACCTAACCAGCATGTCTTTCAGACTGTGGGAGGAAACCGGAGGAAACTCACGCAGACACTGGGAGAACATGCAGACCCTGTACAGTGATCCAAGCTGGGGATCGAACCTAGGTCCCCGGCACTGTGAGGGAGCAGTGCTAGCCACTGTGCCACCGTGACGCCCGTAGAGGCCCATTGTTCTATAGTGTCATGATGCAGGAGCAGGTATAAAGCAGTGACAAGTCAAGTGCCCACATTCTCCACTTTGATTTGGGGCAGCATAATGGCACGGCGGTTAGCATTGCTGCCTCACAGGGACCCGGCTTCAATTCCGGCCTCGGGTGACGATCTGCGAGAAGTTTGCATGTCTTCCCCGTGTCCGCGTGGGTTTCCTCCAGGTGCCCTGATTTCCTCTCACACTCCAGAGATGTGCAGGCTAGGTTGATTGGCTGTGCTAAATTGCCCCTAAGTGTTAGGGGGGGGGGGGGGGTAGCAGGATAAAAATATGGGGTTACAGGGATAGGGTGTGTTTGTTGTTGGTCCAGACTTGATTGGTCGAATGGCCTTCCTCTGCACTGTAGAGATTCTATGTGTGTGTTTTGGGGGCAAGCATTCTACAGCACGGACCAGAACAAACATGTTTGCCTCCCCTTGCTGCTCTCAACTTCTTTCATTCCTTTGAAACATTGCTCCAAATTGTTTTCAATATTCTAGAAATCCCTTTCAATGCAACTGGCTGGTTGATTTTGAGTTGATCATTTTTACTGTGTGAAGAAAATTTGAACCCTGCACCTTGCAGGAATATGCTTGCTGTGAGAAATCCCGTTTGTTTTTAACAGATTACAACGTTAGGTATAGTTTCAACGGGTCATTTTCTCATTTGTAAAGGTTGCCTATTATTCCTATCGAGCCCCCCCAGTCTATCCGCGATCTTTTGATGTTCCGAATCCTCTTCATATCCCAGAGAGAGAGAGAAAAAAGTCAGTGATTAAGACAGAGTTCCTGATGGGAAGCATGCTCGCCGCGCTGATGGTTTCTTTAACTCGGAGGTTTTCTCAGTGAATCAAACTTTTCTCTGCTCGGGGGGCCTCGACAAAAGCTCCATGAAAAGATGGATAGAGCGATTGTCCTGTTTAGTGATCCGCAAAGGGGATCGAGTCCCTTGTGAAGGGGCCAACACAAAGTCTGACCTGACACCGTGGGAGGAACACAATTGAAAGGCCAAGGAGGCTAACAAGAGGAAAATGCGGACAATAGGCGCTGCAGCCAGCGCACAACTCCTGCCATGCAGACTATGGTGGAGTAACATTAACTGCTTCAGACATATCAAGAGTAAGCGAGGCATGAAGAACTTGACGTTTCCTCCTTGGTGGTGTGGTCTGTCAACTTAAAAGACTAACCAAAGCTTTCAAAAAAGAAAGCTGAGAAAAGGGTCAGGGTGACACACTGCCTCGCTGAAGAGTCAAAATTCGGTATATTTTTTTTAAAAAACCCACGCAAGTCTGAAGCAGTTGTTAGTTCAAAGCAAAAATGCCTCGGCATTCTTTCAAATTGGGTCTGTAAACGAGCAGGTTATGAGAATCTTTAAGGCAAAGAGCTTTTTTGCATTTGCTGGCAGCCCAGCTTTTTTTTTAAAAACATCTCCTCCCCCACTCCCCCCCCCCCCCCGCGCTTTTTTTTCCTTCAGTGGGATTGAAATGAATGGATGGTAAAGGATCACCCACAGTCTGGAGTCTCCCACACACAGACACACATGGAAACATATTGAGAGCATGCGTGGAGACGAACGATGGCTGAAGACGTGACTGGCAGACTGTCGGTCATGGGACGATGGAGCTTCAAGGACGACAACTTGCAAGGGAGTCAATTGGACCTGACCAGAAGACTTATCCAAGTGCTTATTGTAAGGCTGAGATGGGGTGCAAGTGTGCTAATTACTATCCAGCCTGAAAGAATGCAATGGTGTAACGGTGGCTGCAACAACACCGACCTGCATTTATGTAGCACAGTTGACATGGCAAAACAGTCCAAGGCGCTTCACATGACTGTGACCAACCACAATCTGACACTGAACCAAGGAAGGAGACATTCGGGCAAGTGATCGAAAGGTAGGTCTTAATGAACAACCGACTCAAGAATAACTTCTTCCCTGGTGCCATCAGCGAAGGATTTTCAGGCTGAATTCTGGGATGGCAGGTCTGTCATATGAGGAGAGACTAAGTCGGTTAGGATTGTATTCACTGGAGTTTAGAAGAGTGAGAAGGGATCTCATAGAAACTCATAAAATTCTAAGAGGGTTAGACAAGTTAGATTCAGAAAGAATATTCCCAATGTTGGGGGAGTCCAGAACTAGGGGGTTATAGTTTGAGGATAAGGGGTAAACCTTTTAGAACGAAGGTGAGGAGAAATTTCTTCATCCAGAGGGTGGTGAATGTGTGGAATTCACCACCACAGAATGTAGTTGAGGGCAAAATGTTACCTGATTTCAAGAAGAAATTAGATATAGTTCTTGGGGCTAAAGGGATCAAGGGATGTAGGGAAGGGGGGATCAGGATATTGAATACGATGATCAGCCATGATAAAAATGAATGGCGGAGCAGATCGAAGGGCTGAATGGCCTACTCCTTCCTGCTTCTAGTTTCTATGTCTTGAATGGACCTACCATACATTAAGCTGATCTTTCTCTACACCCGAGCTGTGACTGTAACATTATATTCTGAACCCTCTCCTTTCCTTCTCCCCTGTGTACTCTATGAACGGTATGCTTTGTCTGTGTAGCGAATGGTGGAGAGGCAAGAGGTTTAGGGAGAGAATTCCAGGGCTGAGGGTGCAGACAACTGAAGGCATGCCTGCCCATGTTGGGATGAGGTAGGTGTGGGATACCTAGGAGTTTGCAATTTGAGGAATACAGGGTAGTCAGAAGCTTGTCAGGCATTGCAGAAAGAGGCGAGGAGATAGGCCATGAGAAAATCTGATGCCAAAGGTGATCAAAGTGAGGTGTTGGCAGACAAGGAGGCATTGTCAGGAAGCAAGCATAGGGGGTGATGGATGAATGCAACTTGGTACAGGTTAGGACGCAAGCAGCAGAGGTTTGCTTGACCTTAAGTTTATGGAGGGTGAGAGATGGAACATTGGCCAGAGCAGTTGATCCTGGATGTAACTAGAGCACAGATGAGGATGGTGGCAGCAGAGGGGTGGAGAGTGGTAATATTATGTCAGGGAAAATAAGCAATCTAAGTAATGGATGTGACATGTCATTGGAAGCTCATAGTCAAATAGGACACTGAAGCTGTGAACAGTCTGGTTACAGGTATCACACGTCCCTCTTGGAGCAGGAGCAGCAACTGGGTACAGGAGCCCATTTACGTTGGAACACCATGACTTCAGATTATAAAGCCCGTGCCTTCCCATCACTTCAATTAGAATTAGGAACGCAGAATTCTGAATGACTGATTTGAAATTTCACAGGAATGGAGCGTGTTGAAAACGGGCATAAAAACAGAAAATGCCGGAAATACTCAGCAGCTCCGACAGTTTCTGTGGAGAAAGAAAGGGTTAACATTTCAAGTCCATGACCTTCTGTCTGGAACGTTGGACTGGATTTTCTCACGTGTTTTTGGGGTCCCAACATCGAGGCCAAATGGGGATCCGGAGCCCACAGTTGGCAGCAGCGAGAGTGGTGGTAAAATGGTCTGGGATGTAGCCTCCACATTGGCTGTTGCCATGTTCACAATTCTATGAAGGATAGTGGGGGAGGGAATGGATGGGGTGGGATTGCCCTCAATGCTCCAAGTCCAGTCTTTTAAAAACATTTTTAAAAATCATCCTCACATCTCAACAAAATGGCACCGGGCCGTTGCGACTTTTTGCAAGCTGTGCCCAGCATACCTTCTAATTCTATCTTTTACTCTCGTTCTATGCTTCTGAAACTTTATTCTAACTCTTTTAAACTCTCTAACAATGCTTTAATCTCTTGCCCTCACCCTAGCTATGACTGTAACACTACATTCGGCACTCCTTTCCTTTTCCATTTATCGTATGCTTTGTCTGTATAGCGCGCAAGAAACAATACTTTTCACTGTATCCCAATACATGTGACAATAATAAAATTCAAATCAAATCAAATTGCAAAGCCAATGCTCAGAGTGGACCAGGCAAGCCTAAATCCATTCCTTGCTTGCTCCAAAAACGAAATTCAAAATCCAACTGAATCCAATTCATCGTCCCCACAGGAGGGACAAACAAGATGCAAGCTGACAAGATAACCCCATCTTGGGCTTGGCATCTTGGGGCAGCACGGTGGCACTGCTGCCTCACAGCGCCCGGGACCCAAGTTTGATTCCTGGCTTGAGTCACTGTCTGTGTGGAGTTTGCATGTTCTCCCCATGTCTGCGTGGGTTTCCTCTGGGTGCTCCGGTTTCCTCCCACAGTCCGAAAGATGTGCTGGTTAGGTGCATTGGCCATGCTAAATTCTCCCTCAGTGTACCCGAATAGGCGCCGGAGTGTGGCGACTAGGGGATTTTCACAGTAATTTCATTACAGTGTTACTGTGACACTAATAAATAAACTTTGATCTGCTGCTTTATGATAGCCAAAGGACTGAGCCCAATCAGCTCTGGAATCTTCCATCGGGGACAGGTGAGCACTGATGAGGCAGCTCAAAAACTGCAAATGTGCTATAACGTGGAGGTGTCCACAGAGGTGTGAACAGAAATAAAACATTTACAGCTCTGAACCTCCTTGGAAGTGAAGAAAACCCCCTCCGGCTGAATTAATTGAGTCACAGTTGTGAGATTTCCAACTTTGTGGTCCCAGTTTAGGATGTGGAGCCTTTGGCTCCTTTGCCCTCCAGAGGAAGGCGGCCTCCACTTAATGAGCAGCGTCTGCATGCAGTGTGCGGCTGAAAGGGCATTGCCAGTGAGGCCACACAATTGCCCTTAATTGAGATCTTCATGGGGATTAGTTTGCCACCTCTGTGGAACAGGCAGCCAATCCACCTTGCAGCAACCCCCCCCCCCCTCTCCCGCCACCCCCCCCCCCCCCCCCCCCCCCCCACAACCACCCCCGGGAAAGCTCCCCCACTATCAGCAGGCATGTGACAGGCAACCATCAGGAAGCGGTTTGCCCCATTTTCCCCATCTCCGCTCCCCCCCCTCCCCCAGGATAGCTCCCCCACCGCCAATAGCAATGTGACAGCATAAGCGAGTGGCTATTTCCCTGGTCCCAGCTCCCACCCATGGATTCCCCAGACAGAGATGATCACAGGGCTGGAAAGATCTAGCACTCTCTCTGAGCTGCCGAGCGTTCCCAGGATTTTCTCTCCTTATTTCAGATTTCCCGAGTCCACAGTGCTTTGTTTTTGTTCGTTGAGAAATCAGACTGGAAATTGGGCTTTGTCCGTTCCTATCACTGTTCGCAAACTTCCCTGCTGTTTTTAATCCCTCAGTGCTATGCCTCAGGGTTTGGATGAAAGACAGGAGGGGAGGGGAGGGGAGGGCAGGCAACTTGCTTTCAAATCTCAGCCAGCTCTGTGCCTCCACTCTGCTAAGACATGACTTCTAGAGTGATTATTCCTCAGGCACTTCTTCTGACTGAGAAGTTCCTTATTGACATACCACACAGAAACACACAGACATGGAAACTAGAAGCAGGAGTAGGCCATTCTGCACTTTGAGCCTTGTCTGCCATTCATTTTGATCATGGCTGATCATCAAATTCAATATCCTGATCCCCCCTTCCCCCCATATCCCTTGATCCCTTTAGGCCCAAGAGCTATATCTAATTTCTTCTTGAAATTACACCATGTTTTGGCCTCAACTACTTTCTGTGGTAGTGAATTCCACACATTCACCACCGTCTGGGTGAAGAAATTTCTTCTCACCTCAGTTCTAAAGAAGCTTATTTATCTTCAAACTATGATTCCTAGTTCTCGACATCCCCACCATTGGGAACATTCTTTCTGAACCTACCCTGCCTATTCTGTTAGAATTTTATAAGTTTCTATGAGATCCCCTCTCACTCTTCTAAACCCCAATGAATATAATCCTAACTGACTTAGTCTCTCCTCATATGCCAGACTTGCCATCCCAGGAATCAGCCTGGTAAACCTTCACTGCACTCCCTCTATAGTAAGGACATCCTTCCTCAGATAAGGACACCAAAACTGTGTACAATACTCCAGGTGTGGCCTCACTGTACAATTGCAGTAAAACATTCCTACCCCCATACTGGGGTGGTACGGTGGCACAGTGGTTAGCACTGCTGCCTCACAGTGCCAGGGACCTGGGTTTGATTCCCGCCTTGGGTACTGCCTGTGTGGAGTTTGCACATTCCCCCCGTGTCTGCATCTGTTTCCTCTGGGTGCTCCGGTTTCTTCCCACAGTCCAAAAATGTGCAGGTTAGGTTAGGTGCATTGGCCATGCTAAATTGCCTCTTAGCGTCAGGGGGACTAGCTAGGGTAAATGAATGGGGGTTACGGGGATAGGGCCTGGGTGGGATTGTGGTCGGTGCAGATGGGCTGAATGGCCTCATTCTGCACTGTAGGATTCTATGATTCTACTCAAATCCTTTTGCTATGAAGGCCAACATACCGTTTGCCTTCTATACTGGCTTCTTTCCTCTTTGAGATTTGCCTGGTATTCTAACCATCACCCTGTGTCCTCTCATTTCAGGGTGCCTGTAAATCCAATCTAATGATCGTGCAAAGTATCCATATTGCAAAATATGTAAGGGTATTTCATGGCTCTCTCTGGGATCTGAAACTGTTACAAAGGTGACCCAGCTTCATCACCTGTTGAGTTATGTAGGTCAGGTCATGAATGGAATTGTTTCTGTATCCCACAGACAAACATGCTGTATTTTATTTCTTGCATCAAAGAACTGGCACACATCAACTCTTTTGGCTATTTATGACTAATTTTGAGAAGTTTATGGGTGAATGGTTTCGCTTTTTGAAGATGTTTTTTTTAAGCGCGGGCATTGGTTTCAAAAGAAGCGAAGGATCAGCTGGCGGTGCCAGTTGGAAATCAGATGTGTGCCGTTGCTATGGTGTGTAATGAGGTCTCGAGTAGTTCTGGGTCAACCATGCACCATTGCTGGTCCGCAGGTCACTCCGCATGCCATTGTGTTGCACAGATATTGTTTCACAGTTTGGGTTTCGCTTTCAAAAGCATAGAAACTAGTCTGGTTTCAAACTAAATTTAATCCTGAAATCCTATCGGAGGACCTGTTGGACAATTTGATTACCAGATCGAAGATAAATAAAGTATATTTATCCGTCACAAGTAAGCTTACATTAACACTGCAATTAAGTTACTGTGAAAATCCGCTAGTCGCAGACTCCGGCACCTGTTCGGGTACACTGAGGGAGAATTTAGCATGGCCAATGCACCTAACCAGCACATCTTTCGGACTGTGGGAGGAAACCGGAGAACCCAGAGGAAACCCACGCAGACATGGGGAGAATGTGCAGACTCCGCAAAGACAGTGACCTAAGCCGGGAATCGAACCCAGGTCCCTGGTGTTGTAAGGCAGCAGTGCTAACCACTGTGCCACCGTGCCGCCCCACTGTGCCACTGTGCCACCCCATCGATCAGCCAGCTCATATATTCCCCCAAGTATGACGAGGAACCATGCAAAGCTGGAAGACCCCATCTCTGATGCCCTCTTGTCCATGCCAAGGGGTAATGGTTAAGGTGCTATAATTGGTGCATAGACAACTTGAAAGACAAAACAATCCAACTTGACCACAATTCAGTCAGTGTGCAGATCTCAGAATTAAAGTTGGCTGTGATTTTGGCACACCCATAGCCCCCACAATAGTTAAATAAATATCCTGCCAACACTCATTAAAGTCAATTTTACAAACACAAGTTCTCAGTGTTTTGTTTGGCAGAAATGCAGGGTGGGAATTTAGATGCGGAGGTCAATTGGTCTCATAGGATTTTCTGTCTAAAAACACTGGATGCAAAATCCAACAGGGCCCAATGATCTCTCCACCTGAACCCCAGTTATATGTTCCTGGCAGGTGAAGTCCCCACACCAGCAGCTGAATTTTGCCTCGAGGAAAGAATACCCACTGCTGAGACTGAAAGCAGGTCCCAAACCAACAGGTCAGGGGCAGGGGGACTGCTGGGCTTATTTTAGCAGCAGTGGCCAATTATGAGGCCACTGCTGGGACTGTCATCCAATCAGGAGGTTCGAAGCTTGGCAGCCGAGGTAGGTAGGACCCAATGAAGGATGAAGCTTCTGGTGATGGTGTCAGCGCTGGGGTCTGCCACAGCTGTTGCTGGGGCCCTGGAATAGGCAGAAAGGAAGACCCCCACCTCTCCGAGAAGCAACTGGGAGGCAGCCTCAATGAACCTTGCAATTTCCCCACGTAGTGGAGAGGGGCTGAAGTTTGGGGTATTGGGGTGCCATACTGATGCAGATTATAGAATCCTTACTTGGAATCCGTACTTTAGAGAAGGAGGCCATTCGGCCCATTGGGTCTGCACCGACTCTTTGACAGAGTGATTTACCCAGGCCCTCTCCCCTGCCTTATCCCCGTAACCCCGCACATTCACTATGGCTAATCCATCTAACCTGAACATCTTTGGAGTGTGGGAGGAAACTGGAGGACCCGGAGGAAACCCATGCAGACACGGGGAGAATGTGTAAACCTGGGTTCCTGGCACTGTGAGGCAGCAGTGCTAACCACTGTGCCCCTGTGCCGCCCAGCATGATGCTGGGATTAAATCCCAGCAGCATGGTATATGGCTATTTAATGGAATTAATTGACTGCCCTTCTCCGGTTGGTGGTTGGTGGGCAACAACTCCACTGTCTTTCCAGCTTCTGGGAATGTCCTGCTGTGATGGGAAGACTTCCTTCCTACCCCCTTCTATCACCACCTTACAAGCCTTCCACCTTCTGGCCCGTCTTCAGGCAGCTGGTAAAATTGATTCTGGGAAATGCCAACTCATTACGTTAGCCTGTACTTCTTGGGCAAACACTGAGATAGATACTGGTGCATCACAGTGACTGGGACAACTTGGCCCGACTTGACTGGATGACCGGAATTTTACCGCCCCGCCCGTCACGGCAATCGGAGCGGGTGAGGGGTGAACAATGGAAAGGTCCATTGACCTTGGGTGGGATTTTACAGTTTCGGGACAAACGAGGCCATAAAATCCCACCCAATATCTTCAAGAGGAAAAAAGGGGAAAACTGAGAACCAAACATTGAAAACAAATTCTACTTTCAAGAATGAGCCAAAAACCCAATATCTGGCGGGTTAGATTAGCCCATGATCAGGACAAAAATACGATCTAATCTTGTCCAAATGGTACATTCATAATTGGTTCAATGAAAAAATGACTTACATTTATAGCACTTTCCATGACTACCAGACCTCTCAATGTGCTTTCGAGCCAATAACAACCAGATTGCCTCCGCATGTAATTCTCTAGGCTGTGTGAATTGGGATGAATGAGGATATATACCAGTTTAGCTTGGCATCATGGTGAGTTCATGACCTGAATGCTTTTCCTCCTCCTTCCTTTCTCCCTGTACCTGTAGTAATCCAATCCACCACCTATTCTCAGTGTTGTCCTACTGTTTCACTATTCTTGAATAATTACTTTGGGAATTCCCTCCCTAAACATCGCCATCTTTCCCTTCTCCTTTGGGAACCTCCTTAAAGGCTACTTCTTTCACTCAGTCCATACGTTGCTCGATGACAATTTTTTTTGTTAGCGCTCTGTGAAGTGCTTTGGGACATTTTGCTGTATTTAAGGCACTATATAAATGCAAGGTAGTTATTTTTCTCATTGCCAGGAGCTTTGAAAACAGAAGCAATTTATTATACAGCATTCGCATCTGATGAGTTGGTTTTGGGGTTGGGGTTGCCCCACTCCTGCACTACTCCAAACATTGGGATAGGGAGCAGCCCTATAGGGTTTGTAATATTGCAACAACTGATATATTTATAAGTAACGTGGCTTCCGATAAAACAAATATTTCAGCAATGTTTGCAGGAAATGTTTGCAAAGGTGGCATGGTGGAAGAGTGGTTAGCATTGCTGCCTCACAGCGCCAGGGACCCAGTTTCGATTCCTGGCTTGGGTCACTGTCTGCGCAGAATCTGCACGTTCTCCCCGTGTCTGCGTGGGTTTCCTCCTGCAGTCCGAAAGATGTGTTGTTTAGGTGCATTGGCCATGTGAAATTCTCCCTCAGTGTACCCGAACGGGCGCCAGAGTGTGATGACGAGGGGATTTTCACAGTAAATTCATTGCAGTGTTAATATAAGCCTTCTTGTGACACTTAATACTTTAATTTAATTTAAGAAGTAGCTTTGCCATCTACCTGCAGCATTAATAAGAGATAAATGCTCTGATAAGAAAGAACAGATCCATCCAGGTGCTGGCATGTTAGTGTGAAGTTATAACTTATTTCAATGCATCTCACTCTTAAAATTAAACATTGAACAGACTTTGAAACTGCAAGTCCCCCTCTATTAGATCGCAAATCTCTCCTCTATCATTTGCCTGATGTTGACAGCTCTGTTAAATAGGTAATTCTTGTGGTCACCTGAACTATAGCACATGTTATTCTATAACTGTAACAAACTTGAAATCTAATGGAAATAATGAGTTGAAATGTGTGTCTGCTCTGGGTTTTATTACAATAATATGTTTTCCCCTTAGATGTGGCTTAGGCCATAATGGAAACTGCTGCAACATGAACCATAATTACACTGGCTTTTTTCATTCTTGTCTAAATAACGGCGCATGGGTCTCTTTGATTCCAACTTTCTAGTCATTACTGTGTACACCTTAGAGCTGTTTTCAGCTTCTCACTATGTACCATTGTGTTCCTTCACAGAATTGGCATGATGGCACAGTGGTTAGCATTGCTGCCTCACAATGGCAAGGACCCGGGTTCGATTCCTGGCTTGGGTCACTGTCTGTGCAGTTCTCCCCGCGTCTGCGTGGGTTTCCTCCAGGTGCCCAAGTTTCCTCTCACACTCCAAAAGATGTATTGGTTAGGTGCATTGTACATGCTAAATTCTCCCTCAGTGTACCCGAACAAGCACCGGAGTGTGACAACTAGGGGATTTTCACAGTAACTTCATTGCAGTGTCCTCAGCCCCCTACTATACTCGTTATACACCTATGACTGTGCAGCCAAATTCCCCTCAACTCGATTTTCAAGTTTGCTGATGGAACCAGCGCAGTGGGTCAGACCTCAAGCAATGACAGGACAGAATACAGGAAAGAGATAGTGAATCTGGTGAACTGGTGCGGCAACAATAATCTCTCCCTCAATGTCAACAAAACGAAGGAGATAGTCATCGACTTCAGGAAGCATAGTGAAGAACATGCCCCTGTCTACACCAACGGGGACAAAGTTGAAATGGTCAAAAGCTTCACATTTTTAGGTTTCCAGATCACCAACAAACTGTCCTGGTCCCCCAATGCCAAACTATATTTAAGAAACCCCACCAATGCCTCTACATTCTCAGAAGACGAACAAAATTTGGCACGTCTGCTATGTCTCTCACTAATTTGTACAGATGCACCATAGAAAGCATTGTTTCTGGTTGTATCACAGTTTGGTATGGCTCCTGCTCTGCCTCAGATCGCAAGAAACAACAAAGTAAAGTAAAAAATAAAGTTTATTTATCAGTCACAAGTAAGACTTACATTAACACTACAATGAATTACTGTGAAATTCCTCTAGTCACCACAGTCCGGCGCCTATTCAGGTCAATGCACCTAACCAACACGTCTTTCAGAATGAGGGCGGAAACCAGAGCACCCGGAGGAAACCCATGCAGACATGGGGAGAATGTGCGAACTCCACACAGACAGTGACCCAAGCCAGCAATCGAACCCAGGTCCCTGGCATTGTGAGGCAGCAGTATTAACCACTGTGCTACAGTGCCGCCCCACAAAGGGCTGTGAATGAAGCCCAGTCCATCACACAAACCAGCCTCCCATCCATTGACACTGTCTATACTTCCTATTGTCTCAAAAAAGCAGCCAGCACAATCGAGGACCCTATGCACCCCGGACATGTATTAGTATGCAGTGAAAAATATTGTTTCTGGTGGGCAAAACAGACAAAGCATAGTGTACATAGAGAAGGAAAGGAGAGAGTGCAGAATGTAGTGTTGCAGTCATAGCTAGCGTATGGGGAAAGGTCAACTTAATGCGAGGTAGGTCCATTCAAAAGTCTGATGTCAGCAGGGAAGAAGCAGTTCTTGTGTCCATTGGGAAGGTCGGTGATCAGTTCGAGGGCTGGAGAGATGAAATCACAAAGGGTTTGACAGCAAAGGGTAAAGGAAGTGGTAATGAGGTAAGTAAAGAAACAAAGCATGCATCTCGAGGAGATTTGAATTACAGGATAGCTGCCATTTGAACACAAAATAAAGGAGTTAAGAAAGAATCAAGAGAAACAAACTGAGGCACACAAAAAAAAACACAAAACTAAATGGGCAAAGAGAGTATTGGACTCAATGGGGAAGGATTCATGTTCAATTATTGGTCTGAAGGGTGTAGCAGGAGTGGTCAAAACCTTATGGAGTGCCTTAGGCTAATATGAAGGTCTTGTGGCACACTGGCTAGTAACCTTGTCTCTGAGCCACTGCAGGACTTGATGGTAAAGGAAAGTGCATTCATAATGTGGCCAAGCAGGTTGAGTGTCAACCTGCAAATCCTTCCACTATGCCTTTGACACACTGTAGCAGGAGAGTCTTCTGGCCAACCATGCTTGATACTGAGTGGTGACTCTCAAGCTGAGCCACTGGTGATCTGGTCCAGGAAAAACTAGCTCCAGGAATGGGCAGCATGTGCTTTGTCTGCCTCATGTGTCATTAGATACTGGAAGCTTCTAGGTCTTTGGCTACTGAGGGTTAAGTCAGCTGGGGGTCTTATTTCAGATCACTATCAATAATTGCTCCTCAAAAGTGTGTTGATGTTGGAAGAGGATAATGTTGCACTCTTCTGTGTGCCTCCTATAAGTGATTGACCAAGCCGTCACACACAGTAAGCTCACCCCAATAACAGCAACTTGGGTGAGGCACTGGAGGGTGGTTAACAGTCACTACTTCCTTTGAGATGAAGAGGAAAACAAATTAGTAACAGCAAAATAATCAATACATTTAATTAGGATTTACAACAAAAGTTGACATCATCGTGGCATAATGGTTAGCACTGCTGCCTCACAGCTCCAGGGACCCGGGTTCAATTCCGGCCTTGGGTCACTGTCTGTGTCGAGTTTGCTCAATCTCCCCATGTCTGCGTGGGTTTTCTCTGAGTGCTTCGGTTTCCTCCACACTCCAAAGATGGAAGATTGGCCATGCTAAATTTCCCTTTAGTGTCCCAAGGTGTGCAGGTTAGATGGATTGGCTATGGCAAATGTATGGGGTTACAGGGATATGGCAGGGGGGAGAGAGCCTGAATAAGATACTCTGTCAAAGAGTCGGCGTAGACTCGATGGGCCGAATGGCCTTGTCTGCACTGTAGGGATTCTGTGATTCTCTGAAGAAATTCAATACAATTGCATGAGCCAATTTTAATAGTGGGACAAAATTAAGAAACATCTGGGTACTGCTTGCCCAAAATGTGTTTAGTGGAGACCATTGTCATACTTGTGCTTCCCATGGAGAACCTCGCAGAGGTACAAATCAGATCTGGGACCACGGACTGCACATTTCTGGAGAAACCAACACACTGGGGACAAATTCTGAAATGCAAAGATTTCCTCCCAGATATACCATGAGAGGACATCACTTCTCATGTCCTGGTTTTAATTGAAGTTTGCAACGTCACTCCCAAAAGTTAATGATAAATCATTAATTGCCATTTGATTTCTAAAGTATAAGTGCTCTCCTCCTATTGTGCACCTGAGGAAGGAAGGGTCACCTGGTCTCCCTCTTCAACAACAAGATACATTCACATAAAAGGAGTAACTTAGAACATCCTGCATTTATATATCACCTTTAACAAGCTCCGGACATCCCAAAGCATCTTGCCATTGAAGGCCTTCTGAAACTTTGGCAATGTTGTAATGTAAGAAACACAGCAGTAGAATATTGCACAGCAATTCCAACAAAGCGCATTATGATCAAACCAGGTCATTTGTTTTTAGCGATGTTGATTAAATGATAAATATTGAGCCGATTTCCCTTCTTCAGAATAGTGCCATATGGAACCTTTCAAATCTGCCTGATAGACCAGATGCAGCCTTGGTCTAACACAGAGTCTATGCCCAACTCAGCAGCCTCAGGACCGCATTTTTCTGTTTATTGAATTCAAATTTCACTATCTGCTGTCGTGGGATATGAACCTGTGTCCCCAGAGCATTACCCCGAGTCCCTAGATTACCAGTCCAGTGACAATACCTCTATGCCACCACTAAAGAATTATGAGCAACTAGAGACCAAACTGAAAAAAAAACCAGAACATCAAAGGTAATAACATCTGCATTATTACCTGAACCACAAGCAAATAGGTGTAGGATAGATAAGATTAGAATGCGGGGCTCAAAGACTGGTGTGGAGAAATGGGTTTCAATTCATGGCACCAATACTGGGGAAAACAGAAGCTGTACCATTGGTATGGTCTTCATTTGAACCTTGCTGGGACCAGTGTTCTGGCAAGTCATATAACTAGGATGAGGGCTTTAAACTAAATAGTAGGGGAAGTGATCAACAAGAGATGTAGTAAATCAAAGGGAAACAAGGTAATTGAACAGATTAGTGATTTAGGCAATAAGTGTGGCTGAAAGGAACAAAGAGAACAAACTTAAGAGAGTACCAGCAGAGAAGGCCAGAGAGTGCAATGAAGATAAAAAGACAGAGGCCGGAATGTTACTGCCATTCACACTGGTGGGATTTTGTCATTCCATTGCAGTGAACAGAGATTTGGCTGAATGCCAAATTCTCCAACTTTGCTACAGCAGGAGTGTGGCATGAAGGGCTGGTAAGATCACGCCCAAAGTTAAAAGTTCTATACCTGATTACATGCAACATTCAGAACAAAATGAATGACTTGTTAGCACAGATAGAAATAAATATGTATGCTCTGAAAGTCATTGCAGATGAAAAAGAAAATTGAAGTCCATCCCTATCTCCAAATGCAAATTTCTAAACTTTACTTAATTATTCATAAAACCATTTGACTGTAGTATCATTACAAATGTATGCATCTAGCACCTCTACTCCATTTCACTCAGCTCTTGCAGACAAATCTTTCATCAGCTTAATTAAATTATTTACGACCACATGCCCACATGCAGAGATATGATTGCATGTTCACTAAGGCTGGGACCTAAAATGTGAAGGGTATTTGACATTTTGAAAAGCTAGGAAAAGATGTTGGGATAGCTCTGCTAATTAAGGATGCAATTAGTACAGTAGTTTGTGATGACCTTGGTGTTATGACTACAGCAGATATTAATTGCTAAGCAAACCAAATCCCAGAGGGAAACTTGACTTACTGGCCATACCTATATTTTTGTATTCTGAAAACAAGAAGGAAATGTACAGATCTCAGCAGCAAGAAGTACTGTAACACTTTTGGGATTTTAATTACTAAAAGTAAGAGAATTGTTAACAATAAGAAAAGAAAAGTTAAGCACACAAGATTATAGTTACCCAGTTAAAAATAGTCTTCCAAAATATTTCCCTCAAAAGACTCCCTATTTGGTCTGACACAAAGTTAGCACTTTCCAGGCAACACTCATTTACAGATGTTTAACATTAGAAATGCATTAATATTGCCTCACGGCAAAGCTGCAGTGACTTTAATATGGCCTCTCAAACTACCTTCAACTCAGCTGTGGAAATCAAAGGAACTTCAGAACAAGACTGCTTTTTCAGCCCAAGGTTTTTCTGGCTTGACTGGATTTCACATCTTTTCCTAGCCCAAAGCTGTATCCAAATGACTTCCTCACACACCCAAACTCAAATCAGCTCAACATCTCTCCTGGCATATCATTTTTCTCTTCTTCATCTTCAATTCCATTGTTCTCAGCACTTTGACTTAGCTTTTCAAATATATAAAAATATTTCGTGACTTTTCTATTGCCCCACTTTTGGGATCAAATAGCATTTAATAATGTTCTCTTATTTATTTATGAAACCGTTGTAAGCTGTAAAAGCCTTTTACACTATTTGATATTTAGCAGCTGAAAAAAATGAAGTCCATCCCTATCTCCTGATGCAAATTTCTAAACTTTACTTATTTACTTATAAAACCACTTGACTGTAGTGTCATTACAAACGCATGCATTAAGCACCTCTACTCCATTTCAGTCAACTCCTCCAGACAAACCTTTCATCAGCTTAATTAAATCATTTACGCCTACACGCACACACAAACACACACACATCATACAGTCTTCTTTGCAGAATAACACAACAAAAATCTCCAAAAATTACAAAAATCCATTCTCACACTTGGCTTGACAGAGCAAGATGTAGGGTGAGAATCTGCAGCCCCAACACCAGCAAGCATCATTGTCGTGCGCTGGAGAAATTTGGAGAGCTGTTCCGAATTTCCAGTCCCACTTATGACAATGCCCGCCAATGTGGGGGACAGGAAATCCCATCGGTAGAATGACTCTAGGTAGAGATAAGAAATAGTAAAGGCAAGAAGTCACTTTTCGGAGTAGCTTATAGGCCCCCTAACAGTAGTTACACGGTAGGACAGGGTGTATACACGAAGAACAAATGAGACATGTAAGAAAGGAAGCACAATAATTGTGGATGACATTAATCTACCTGTGAATTGAGCGAATCAGATTAACAAAGGTAGCTTGGAACTATCGCTGGAATTTTAGCGCTCCGCCTGCCATGGGAATCGGAGTGGGCGAGGAGGGACAATGCTAAGGTTAGTTGACCTCGGGCGGGATTTTTTGGTCTTGGGTCGAGCGAAGCTGTAAAATCCCGTCCTATGAGTTTGTAGGATGTATTCAGGCCAACATCTTAGACCAGTATGTTCTAGAGCCAACCAGGGAGTGGGCTATTCTAGACCAGGTAATGAAACAGGATTGACCAATAACCACATAGCAAAAGGAGCTATTAGGTGACAACGATCATGACATGACAGAATTTCATGCTTAGTTTGAAGGGGAGAAGTGTGAGCGTTTTAAACCTGAATAAAGGTAAGTATAAGGGTATGAAATCAGATCTAGCTAAAATGAAACAAAACGTTCTAGGACAAGTGGTCATAGTCTTGGGATAAGGGGTAGCAAATTTAAAACAGAGTTGAAGAGAAACTATTTCTCCCAGAGGGTTGTGAGTCTGTGGAATGCGCTATGCCAAAGTGCTGGGACAGCGAATAGATTTAAGGAGGAGTTAGACGAATTTTTAACTGGGTTATGGGGAGAAGGGATGAGGGGCATATCAGCCATGATCGAATGGTGGAGCAGCATCGACAGGCCGAATGGCCTAATTTTGCTCCTATATCTTATGAACTTATGAACTTATCATAAAGACAGAAAATGCTGGAGAAACTCAGCAGCTCTGACAGCATCTGTGGAGAGAGAACAGAGCCAACGTTTTGAGTCTGGAAGACCCTTTGTCAGAGCTGGGACTTCCTCAGCATTTCCTGTCTTTGTTTCAGATTCCAGTTTCCACAGTATTTTGCCTTTATCTAGCTAAAATGAATTGGGAAACTGGGTGAAATGGTAAGATTGTAGAGATGGAGTGGCAGATATTTAATAACTCTCAGTAAAGATTTATACCAGTGAGAAAGGAAGGTTCTTTGAGAAGCATGCATCATCCAAGGCTGAATAAAGAAGTTAAGGACTGTGCTAAATTGAAAGAAGCACTGTAGATATCTGTAAAGATGAGTGGTGGCTCAAAAGGTTGGTCAAATTTTAAGAACCAGCGAACATTGACTAAAAGAAAACTAAGAATGAAGCATATGGGAAAAAGCTAGCTAGTAATATATAAGCAGATAGTAAGAGTTTCTACAAGTCATGAGATAGGAAAAGAATATCTAAAGCTAGTGTTTGTCCTCTACAGAGTGAGTCTGGGGAATTGATAATACAAAACGAGGATATGGCAGAGGCATTAAACAGGCATTTTGTGTCTTTTTTTAATTAGTGTCACGAATACACTTACATTAACACTGCAATGAAGTTACTGTGAAAATCCCCTAGTCACCACACTCCGGAGCCTGTTCAGGTAACACTGAGGGAGAATTTAGCACGGCCAATGCACCTAACCAGCACGTCTTTCGGACTGAGGGGGGAAACTGGAGCACCCGGAAGAAACCCATGCAGACACGGGGAGAATGTGCAGACTCTGCACAGAAAGTGACCCAATCTTGGAATTGAATCCACATCTCTGGCGCTGTGGGGTATCAGCGCTCACCACTGTGCCACTGCACCACCCACTATCTTCACTGAGGGGAAATTTAGAAAATCACCCAAAGATACTTGAAAATCGAGAAGAAGGAATGGGAGGGAGGAATCACTTAGTAAAAGTTGCTTTGAAAACTATTAGATCTACAGGCTGACAAATCTCCAGGACCAGATGGCCTGCATCTTAGTGTCATAAAAGAAGTGGCTGCAGTGCAGTGTTGGTTATAATCTTCCAAAATTCCATAGATTTGGGAGGGATCTCAAGGGGTTGGAAAATAACTAAAGTAACACGTTTATTCTGTAAAGAAAGGAGACAGAAAGCAGGAGACTACAGGCCAGTTAGCTGAAGATCTGTCGAAGGGAAATTACTAGAATCCACAATCAAGGAGCTTATAGCCGGATAAACTTGTCCTGGTATTTGACAAACCTTTGTCTGTTTATTAACGAGACACAACAACAAAATCATGTCAGAATCATCTCTGATGCAGAGCCAAGAAATCAGAACAAATGGGATTAATTTGAATCTTCTTCATGTAGAGAACACTTCCATCATGGGGTAACTTACAACTAACAACACTCAAGACAACACCAGCCAGGACAAAGCAGCCTGCTTGATTGGCACTACGTCTACAAACATTCAACTCCTCCACCACCCGAAGCTCAGTACCAGCATTGTGTACTATCTACAAAATGCACTGCAGCAATTCACCAAAGATCCTTAGACAGCACCTTCCAAACCCACGACCACTTCCATCTGGAGGGACAAGGGCAGCAGACACATTGAAACACCACCATCTGCAAGTCT
Organism: Mustelus asterias; assembly: GCF_964213995.1. Classification (NCBI taxonomy): domain Eukaryota; kingdom Metazoa; phylum Chordata; class Chondrichthyes; order Carcharhiniformes; family Triakidae; genus Mustelus; species Mustelus asterias. The sequence goes on from NC_135809.1 coordinate 122,385,193, forward strand.
CCCTCCAAGCCACTCATCGTCCTGACTTGGAAATATATCATCGTTCCTTCGCAGTCGTTGGGTCAAAATCCTGGAATTCTCTCCCTAACGGCATTGTGGGTCAACCCACGGAACATGGACTGCAGCGATTCAAGAAGGCGGTTCACCACCACCTTCTCAAGGGCAACTAGGGATGGGTAATAAATACTGGCCAGCCAGCGACACTCATGACCCACGAATGAATTTAAAAAAACTTATCTTTAAACATAAGTTTGAAGTTTTGTTCTGCATCTACTTATATCATACCCAAAGAGTAGAAGATACTGACTGACAAAATTAACATCCCAAGTTGACAAGAAATAAAAGCAAATAGGATAAAATCTACCCAACTTTTCAAAATAAATTCTAAATGAGAATGAGGAAACTTAAAGACCAAAGATATCAACCTCATCGTATCTTGGCCTTCAGAGTGCAAGTCAGCAATGTGGAAACCAATTATCAGGAAGTATGCTTTCACGTTAGTCCCATTACATCATGGGGTTCATACCCACTTTATACAGAAGTGGACATGAACAATGCCAGACATTCCAGCTTTCAAATCTCTATCTGAGGCATACAATCCTTTTGTCCACCCACTCTTTGGATCGGGCACTCCACATGCACACACATTCAATGAAGACAATGGTGGTAAGATGGAGTGTAATGCTCTCTCAGCATTGGCCGAATAAGTCTTAACCCTAACCTGACCAGCAATGTGTGACAATTTGATATTTTGCGTCAGTTATCCTCTGACATGTCTATTTGTCGCTGTGTGTGGGCAGCTCTGTGCTGTTGTATTGCATTTACAAAGAAACCAGGACTGTCCATTTAAATGTAAGATTCTTACATATACCCTTTATATGAAGTCAAATGGAAGTGATTCAGCAATTATGCCTGCATGTTCTCATCTGCTGTGGCATGATGGCACAGTGGTTAGCACTGCTGCCTCACAGCGCCAGGGATCCTGGTTCGATTCCCGGCTTGGGAGACTGTCTGTGTCCATTGACTCTGTCCACATTTCCCATTGCCTCGGAAAAGCAGCCAGCATAGTTAAAGACCCCACACACACCGGACATTCTCTCTTCCACCTTCTTCCGCCGGCAAAAGATACAAAATTCTGAGGTCACATACCAACCGGCTCAAGAATAGCTTCTTCCCTGCAGTGGTCAGACATTTGAATGGACTTGCCTCGCATTAAGTTGATCTTTCTCTATACCCTAGCTATGATTGTAACACTACATTCTGCACTCTCTCCTTTCCTTCTCTATGAACAGTATGCTTTGTCTGTGTAGCATGCAAGAAACAATACTTTTCACTGTATACTAATACATGTGACAATAATAAATCAAATCAAATCAAGTTTGCACGTTCTCCCCGTGTCTGCATGGGTTTCCTCCAGTTTCCACCCACAGTCCAAAAGATGTGCTGGTTAGGTGCATTGGCCATGCTAATTCTCCCTCAGTGTACCCGAACAGGCGCCGGAGTGTGGCGACTAGGGGATTTTTGCAGTAACTTCATTGCAGTGTGAATGTAAGCCTACTTGCGACACTAATAAATAAATTTTAAATTTTATTTTATATTCTAACATTCCCTACTTATTATCACGGATCCAGGCAGATTAATCTAAATCATGAATGAAATTTCAATGCTGCTGCAGGCTCACGCAGTGTAAAGTTGCTACTTGTGACTCAGATCTCCGCATTTAAACTGGCCCTTTTGTCATTAACCCACAAAAGATGAGTATGATTCTGTCACTGGGACAATGGGAACAGTTTACAGATTTTGATTTGTAGACAAGTGTAAAATTGGCTGCGACATTACAACAAAGACTCCACTTCACAAGTGTCGCATTGGTTGTAAAGCATTTGAGATCTCCTGAGGCCATAAGGTGCTATACAAATGTGGATCTTTTATTCTTCTTTTTATAGCCCAACAGTTGAAGACTAACATGCTGGAGACAGTCCTCTTAAACCAGGGATAGTGGGATCATCTGCCTTCTGCAATAACATAAAAACCTACACTCTGGGAGTTTTCCTGCATGAAAGGTGCTTTATAAATGTAGGTTTACATTTGGTGGCTGGGGGGGTTGGTGTGTGTGGGGTGGGGGGGTAGGGAGAGGTGTGGGAGGGGGGGTGAGCATTAATGACATATCAGATTATCCTTACGCAGTGTGCAGGAAAATGGGATTAGAAAGGGGACCTGAGTGTCTTTGGGTCATGATGTGGAGATGCCGGCGTTGGACTGGGGTAAACACAGTAAGAGTTTTAACAACGCCAGGTTAAAGTCCAACAGGTTTATTTGGTAGCAAATACCATTAATGGTATTTGCTACCAAATAAACCTGTTGGACTTTAACCTGGTGTTGTTAAAACTCTTACTGTGTCTTTGGGTCAGCATGGACAAGATGGGCTGAATGGCCCCCTTCTGTGCTGTATCATTTCTATGGTTCTAATCTTTGGCCTTGTTTGTATTAATGCCCGCGATTAAATTCCAATGTCTTAGGCTAAACAAAAAGCACCATTGCAAAAGTTGGAAATCAAAATCAAAGACAGAAAATACTGGGAACATGTAGCCATTAAGTGAGTGTTCTGGGTTATTGTTTAGCCTGTATCCACTAAATACATATTTTGGTCATATTTCTGTATATTGTGGCCAGAATTTTACCAGCACGCCCGCTCCGATTCCGGGGGCGGGCGAGGCTCAGAGAATGGCATTCTCCGTTGGCCTTGGGCGAGATCATACGAGCCTTGGGCAGTTGTGTTGGTAAAATTCCGCCCTATGTCTCAAATATTGTGCATCCTTTACAGGGGCAGCAGTTTTGCATTGGTGCCAAGTGCTTATTTTTGCCAATTCAGTCAATTTAAATTGAGGATAAGGCATGGTGAAAGAGATATCTATGTGCTTACAAGGGCTATGAGGTGGAGATGCCAGCATTGGACTGGGATAAGCACTGAGTGCTCCGAAAGCTTGTGCTGCCAAATAAACCTGTTGGACTTTAACCTGGTGTTGTGAGACTTCTTACTGTGCTTACAAGGGTTGTCAGCATACTGCTACTTAGTTGGTTTGAGAAGATGCTTCGCGTAGATTCTGAAATGTCTCTATTGCTGTCTGCAAAGGCCCTGCTTTAAAAGCTGCGGTGTGCAGCTGTGATAAAGCACAGTTGTGAAAATAAAATGCAGCAAATTCTTATTTGATCAAAAGCAGAATGTATTAATATGGCATTCCATTATTGGCGATCAATCTCCAGCAAAAGAATGCATCGCCCCCTCATATCTAAAACAGGAGAGCTCTGAAATAAAATAACTCTGATTTCATCTGAAGAACAAAGAACAAGAAAATTACAGCACAGGAACAGGCCCTTCGGCACTCCAAGCCTGCACCGACCATGCTGCCCGACTGAACTAAAACCCCCTACCCTTCCGGGAACCATATCCCTCTATTCCCATCCTTTTCATGTATTTGTCCAACCATCCCTTAAAACTCACTATCGTATCTGCTTCCATTACCTCCCCCGGCAACGAGTTCCAGGCACCCACAACCCTCTGTGTAAAAGGCTTGCCTCATACATCTCCTTTAAACCTTGCCCCTCACACCTTAAACCTATGCCCCCTAGTAGTTGACTCTTCCACCCTGGCAAAAAGCTTCTGACTATCCACTCTGTCCATGTCCCTCATAATCTTGTAGACTTCTATCTGGTCGCCTCTCAACCTCTGTCGTTCCAGTGAGAACAAACCAAGTTTCTCCAACCTCTCCTCATAGCTAATGCCCTCCATACCAGGCAACATCCTGGTAAATCTTTTTTGTACCTTCTTCAAAGCCTCCATATCCTGAAGGTGCACTATCATTTCCCATTCTGCAAAGCGTACTTACTTTTTGTTTCTGAATGAATGCATTATCTTATCAGACTGCTCACCAAGGAAGGACCTGAGCCCAAATGTTTACCAGGGGTTTTCTCATTAACACCTGTTCCTGAAAGAATGCCGACCCGCCCTTTGCTAATTTCCATTGAAACAGTGAATTTTCATTGAAACAAGGTCAATCTCCGGTGATAGAACAATTTCATTCACAAGCCATCCTGACATCTTCAGCAGAATAAGAATTCATTCTTTTTGAGGACATGCTGATTGCTATAACATTCTAGCTACTAGAAAAGCGAAGTGCCTTATTGCCTAAAATTAAAAGGGTTAACACTGCTGGCTCACAGTGCCAGGGACCCAGGTTCAATTCCTGGCTTGGATCACTGTCCGTGTGGAGTTTGCACGTTCTCCCCATGTCTGCGTGGGTTTCCTCCGGGTGCACTGGTTTCCTCCACAGTCCAAAGATGTACAAGTTAGGTGGATTGGAATTCTAAATTGTCCCTCAGTATACCCAAACAGGCGTCGGAGTGTCGCGATTAGGGGATTTTCACAGTAACTTCATTGCAGTGTTAATGTAAGCCTACTTGTGACTCAATGAATAAACTTTAAAGAACTTAAAACTTTAAAACTACTGAGAGTCTGCAAGATGCAAATTCAACATTTCGAAACCAAGTACTTGGCAAATTGCCAAGTCAACCTATTAGACTACATAATTTGCGTTTATAATAAATCAAATGCATACATTTGTCAATTTACCTATTTATCAATAGGGAAAAAACAAAATTAAAATAGGCTTTACTGAACATTAGCATTTTATGAACTAGAATTTTGTCAGTAAAGTCATCATTAAAACAAACTTTAACTTAAGATGTGTAGAATTAGCATCATTTTACCTGGCTATTGTTTCTCATGATAAAAAAAGCTTTGAATAGCCCATTCCCTCTCCGTCTCCCTCAAGGTCAGTAAAACGCAGGAGATAGTCATCGACTTCAGGAAATGTAGTGGAGGACATGCCCCTGTCTACATCAATGGGGATGAAATGGAAATGGTCAAGAGCTTTAAGTTTCTCGGTGTCCAGATCACAAACAATCTGTCCTGGTCCCTCCATGCTGACGCCATCGTTAATTATTAAGAAAGCCCACCAATGCGTCTACTTGCTCAGGAAGCTAAGGAAATTCGGCATGTCTGCTATGACTCTCACCAATTTCTTCTTTCTCTTCCAACTTCTTCCATCGGGAAAAAGATACAAAAGTCTGAGATCACAGACCAATCGACTCATTAACAACTTTTTCCCTGCTGCCACCAGACTTTTGAATGGACCTACCTTATATTAAGCGGATCTTTCCCTACACCCTAGCTATGGCTGTAACACTGCATCTTGCACACTTTCCTTTCCTTCTCCCCTATGTACTCTATGAATGGTATGCTTTGTCTGTATAGTGCGCAAGAAACAATACTTTTTACTGTACGCCAATACATGTGACAATAAATTAAATCAAAAAGATCAGAATAAATTATAATCTCAGCTATGTTAGAAGCAATATTGGTTGCATACGTAAAACATGTTCCTGAACCAAGGCATTATCTGTAGCGATGGTGTAGCTTTGTCATTCAAACAAGTTTATTTAAAGCACAACAAGAGGATCTAGCCACTTTCCCATTTATGTTCAATGGCATTATCATCATTGGATCCCTCAGCATCAATAACCTGGGGGTTTTATCATTTCACAGAACTTTAACTGGATCAGCCTTATAAATACTGTGGCTACAAGAGCAGATGATTTGGAGATGCCGGCGTTGGACTTCACAACACCAGGTTAAAGTCCAACAGGTTTACTTGGCAGCAAAAGCCACTAGCTTTTGAAGCGCTGCTTCTTCATCAGGTGAGTGGGATTTCAGTTCACAAACAGGGCATATAAAGACACAAACTCAATTTACAAAATAATGGTTGGAATGCGAGTCTTTACAGGTAATGAAGTCTTAACGGTACAGACAATGTGAATGGAGAGAGGGCTAAGCACAGGGATGGGCAATAAATGCCGGCTTAGCTAGTGACGCCCACATCCCATGAATAAATAAATGAAAATAAATCTTTTTTTTGTGTTGAAATAATCATTTAAACTATTGAGTGAAACACAATGTTTGGCCTTTTATCCCCAAATTAATGACTCTTACTTTTCTTGGCCTAAATTTTTTTAGTTTTTTTTCAGGCTAATCATGCAATTAACTGGAAAAGGTTGGCGCCTGCAAATGAGATATTAAAGAGCCGCGTGTTGTAAATCCCTAGTTTTTGGGTGGAATGTTCCTGTCCTGCCCTCCACGGGAATCGTAGCAGGTGAGACCCGGATCATGCAAAGGACTGTTGACCTCGGGTGGGATTTTCCGGTCTTGGGGCAAGCGCGGCCAGGCACTCCCGCCCACTGTGCTTCCTTTAAACTGGTGAAGTACCCTGCAATGTTTTACCATGCTAAAGGCATTATATTAGTGCAAGCCATTGTTATATGTTTGAAAGGATGGTCAATTTATTTCCGTTCTCCAGTTATTCCCCCATCATGTTATCACTTTTTCTTTTCCTCTCCCTTTTTAACACCCTTCAGGATGTTCTTATGATCCTCTTGAAGGGAAGGAAACGCATCAATGCAGCTGGGTACCCAAGGCCTGAAGTTATATAATGAGCGTAAAGGTTGGGCTGGACAAGATCAGCTGGTCCATCAAGCTGACACCATACTCACAGTGGTGAGTACTACCACATAAAAACTTGGGGCGGGATGTTCCGGCTGCATTTGCCCCGAAACCAGAAAATCCCACCCGAGGTCAACAGACCTTTCCATGGTCCGCCCCACGCCCGCTATGAATCCCGTGGCGGGCGGAATGGGAAAATTCGCCACTTAAGGTGTTCATGTGTCAGCATCTCACTAAATGAGCAGAAAGAAGAATTTCAGACCAGTGTGTTCAGCATTAATATCAACCAATGGCATTGTTCAGGGCACAGCGATTATCTTTGTCAATTTTTGTTAGCTGTCTTTTTCCCTAGTCTTGCTGGTACAACTACAATTGACACAGCCACAAAGAACTCTCACATACGCAGCACTTTATCACTTCCTTATAATGTCTCAAAGTGATCTACAGCGAATAGACAACTTTTGACATATCATCATCATTGTTCCATGGGTAAATCTTCAGGTGCCAGGTAATCAACCAAGGAGTCAAATTAGAACTAAACGTTTATTTCAAGAATGATAACTTGTGAAGGGACAACTTGGCAGTGATACGCAACATGTCAAAATGATTGTACCTAGCAAGCGTGTCTTTATGACGAAACTTGAAAATCTTCTTGATTATTTCAATTTCTATGCAAGCTATTACACATTTCTGACCACCTGGCACATTCAATCGGATAACACCATCTACTGCAGAGTCGGTAGGTAGGTTGCTGGACATTTTGACTGGGATCCTCCGAACTCGTCCTGATACCGAGGGATTCAGCGGCTTGGATTCTCCAGTCCCGCTGCAGCGAATTGAGTTTTGGTTGAGCGTCAGACTTCCCAATCTCCCTGATAGCGGTGACAGGACGAACGAGATCAGAGAATCCCAGGCATTATCTGTAATAAACTGTTCCTGTAGTCTTTGTGAAGTCCCTAAATAGCAATTTCTCTCTGAAATAAGTACAGTCCTTCATTTTTAGCTTTATCTTGCTTTAGTCATACATTGCATTCAGAGTTTATCCTGAGTAGGGTTTGGTAACATTGCAGACTGTGATACTGAATGAGCCTTGCAGAGTGATGTGAGCTGATATCAGTTAATGACAGTGGCACTGCACCGTACATCAGTGCACTGTGCCAGTGCCTGGTGGGTATCAATAGCGCCATCAGTGTTTTTGACAATTACCCTGTTTAAGAGTGTGCTCCAGGAGCCTAATGCATGGGAACTGCTGTTGACATGCATATGAGGCTCCTGGCAGTTATCCAGGAATTAGAACCAGGCTTGGAAGAATCTCTCCCAAAGGAGTTTGAGGGAGTACGTGATTTTCTCAGACTGAGCTACCTTCTGTCAGCACGTGTTGATTGGTTCAGAGAAGGGGCCCCGCTGTCACCAGCTCAGTGGGACGTGCCAACTGGCTGCTGTTAGAAGGAAATCCAAAGGTTTGCCTTGTGTTGAGATCCAAGGGGGAGGTCAAGATTATGAAAAGGTTCATCTACTGAATCAACTACAGCCAACAAGTTGAAAAAATTAAAGCATTATGATAAGTAACATGCATGCCAGGTCCAAACTGTACTTATTTAACTTGAGTATGTTATGTTCTTGGTCCTTGGTCACATGTTCTTTCTTTATATTTATTTATGTGTCACAAGTAGGCTTACATTAACACTGCAATGAAGTTTCTGTGAAAATCCCCTAGTCGCCACACACCGGCGCCTGCTCGGGACACTGAGGGAGAATTTAACATGGCCAATGCACCTAACCAGCACGTCTTTCAGACTGTGGGAGGAAACCGGAGCACCCGCAGGAAACCCACACAGACACGGGGAGAACGTGCAGACTCCGCACAGACCGTGACCCGAGCCAGGAATCGAACCCGGGTCCCTGGCGCTGTGAGGCAGCAGTGCTAACCACTGTACCATGATCAAATATTTGTTCGATATTACAGTCAACCTTTGCTACAGAGTAGTTATGCAATCTGGCATAGTCAAATGGAAAGCTGCAGCGCTTAAATATTGAACACACTTATTCAGCCTGTTGAGCCAGATGACAAGATCGGAGTACATCTTCATTAAATGGGGATTGCACTTTCGACTCACACCATTTTCCTTGCTGAAATTATCAAATGGAGGGATCTGAATTTATGTCAGTCAGCAGGAGTTTATATTGCTAAGAAATAGCCAATGTTACCTTTCAAAAAGAACCGACCACAAATTATATTTGTACCACGCCTTTAACGTTGCGCAATATCCCAGGCAACGCTGGAGCGATATCCAACAAATATTGGACCACCTCCAGCCACATAAAGTGATAGTAGGAGAGGACACCAAAAATATAGTTTATTCAACGAGGAAAATAAGAAATTGGAGCAGAAATAGGCCATTCAGCTACTTGAGCCATTCAGTAAGATCTTGGCTGATTTTTGACCTGAATTGGAGGTTAAACTTAAATAAGTATTTGTAAATAAATAAGTATATTTTGGAACAAGGTGCAGTTCCCATATGTGTTCTGAGATGATCCATCTGTCTGTGGGCTCTAATGGTACTATGTATCTGCTTACACTTGTTCATTAGTACTACATTCAAACAGGTTACAGACTAGGTATGTTCTCCTAGGCATAGTTATTTTTTTATTCATGCATGGACTGTCGACATCACTGGCTGAGGGGTGGCACGGTGGCACAGTGGTTAGCACTGCTGCCTCGCAGCCCCGGGGACCCGGGTTCGATTCCCGGCTTGGGTCACTTCCTGTGTGGAATCTGCACGTTCTTCCCGTGTCTGCGTGGGTTTCCTCCCACAGTCCGAAAGGCATGCTGGTCCGAAAGGCATGCAGCGTTGGCCATGCTGAATTTTCCCTCAGTGCGCCCAAGCCAGCACTGGAATGTGGCGACGAGGGGATTTTGCGCAGTAGTTTCATTGCAGTGTTAATGTAAGTCTACTTGTGACACTAATAAAATAAACATTTATTTCCCATCCCTAATTGCTCTATGGTTGGCTAGGCAATTTTGGAGGGCATTTAAGAGTCAACCACATTGCTGTGGCTCTGGAGTCACATGTAGGCCAGACCAGGTAACGATGGCAGATTTCCATCCCTAAAAGACATTAGCGAACCAGATGGGTATGCTGTGACAGCTATTCTATATTCTGTGTTCCACAGGGACTTCATTATGAATGCCACACATGATTTTATTCTGGTAGTGCCTTAAACAACACCACATAAACATCCCCATAATGACTGGCGATAGCACAATGGACAATGAAGCAAAGCGAATGCCATTTCTTCATTGCCTAAGTTGTCAACCACTGCTTTGGATCCATCAAAAAGGGAACACCAGGGGTAAATTGGGAACTGGATTTTTAAAGAGTCCTCATTTAGCTGTTCTGAAGCAATCGTAAATTGCAAAACTGGTATGGATATGGTTTAATGAGGAAAGTAACTGTCACAGGACACATGCATCATAAGATTCATCTGCTTATTTGTCTTATTTATAATGCTGTCTTTGGGAGATGTCTTCTCGCAAGTATACAACTGAGAGAGTGTTTTTCATATCCCAATTAGCGAAGGAACTGTGCTGCCTCCAAGGAACTCAGTTTCAACTTCCATACTGCGTGTTTAATTCCTAACTCGACACCAAGCCCCAGACCATCCAAAATATCATTACTCTTGCCATATTCTTCCCTACATTATGCAGTGACTACACTTACCTCATTGGCTGTAGAGCGCTTTGAGACATGCTGAGGTCATGAACGGTGCTATAAGATTGCAACTTCTTTCTATATCTGATTTGATTTGATTTGATTTGATTTGATTTATTATTGTCACATGTATTAACATACAGTGAAAAGTATTGTTTCCTACGCGCTATACAAAACATACCGTTCATAGAGAAGAAAACGAGAGAGTGCAGAATGTAGTGTTACAGTTATAGCTAAGATGTAGAGAAAGATCAACTTAATGCAGGGTAGGTCCATTCAAAAGTCTGACAGCAGCAGGGAAGAAGCTGTTCTTGAGTCGGTTGGTATGTGACCTCAGACTTTTGTATCTTTTTCCCGAAGGAAGAAGGTGGAAGAATGTCCGGGGTGTGTGGGGTCCTTAATTACGCTGGCTGCTTTGCCGAGGCAGTGGGAAGTGTAGACAGAATCAATGGATGGGGGGCTGGTTTGCGTGATGGATTGGGCTAAATTCACGACCTTTTGTAGTTCCTTGCAGTCTTGGGCAGAGCAGGAGCCCATACCAAACTGTGATACAACCAGAAAGAATGCTTTGTATGGTGCATCTGTAAATCTGTAGACAAACTCCTGGCACCTTTCTGGGCTGTGGACAGGAAGCTAGAGAAAAGATTGCCATCTAATAAAAGGTTCCTGTCTTGCCTCTTCTCCAACCACCAGGCTTGTTCTCTGTTGCGGCTCTCCCTTTGTTTTATTTTACTGCTGTGGTCAGTTCACCTCTGAGCTTTTCCTTTGTGCTCCTTCTAATCACCAAATTCCCAGCCGTACACATTTTCCCGAGATTGCTGGCATGTTGAAATCCAGCCTCACTGCAACAGGGCTGGAAAATTTGCCTTGCACATTATTGCAAATAACTTAGGAAACATGTTGTTTAAGTGCAAGCTAACTTTGGTTACCAACCACACTTCTGACAGCATGGTTCTTGATGGGCGGCACGGTGGCACAGTGGTTAGTGCTGTTGCCTCACAGCGCCAGTGATCTGGGTTCAATTCTGGCCTTGGTGACTGTGTGGAGTTTGTACATTCTTCTCGTGTCTGTGTGGGTTTCTTCCGGGTGCTCCGGTTTCCTCCCACAGTCCAAAGATGTGTTGGTTATGTGGATTGGCCAAGAGAAATGGCCCCTTAGTGTCCCAAGATGTGTAGGTTAGGGGGATTAGCTCTGGGGAAATGTGTCGGGTTAGAGGGATTGGGTGGGGGTAAGGGCCTGGGTAAGATTACTCTGTCAGGGAGTCGGCGCAGACTCAATGGGCCGAATGGCCTCTTCTGCACTGTAGGGATTCTGTGATTCTGTGAGTAGAATAGAATCATAGAATCCCTACAGTGCAGAAGGAGGCCATTCAGCCCATTGAGTCTGTACTAACCACAATCCCACCCAGGCCGTATTCCTGTAACCCCATATATTTACCCTGCTAATCTGCCTGACACTAAGGGGCAATTTAGCACGGCCAATCCACCTAACCCACACATCTTTGGACTGTGGGAGGAAACCAGAGCACCCGGAGGAAACCCACGCGAGTAAGGGGAGAACGTACAAACTCCATACAGACAGTGACTTAGGCCGGGAAACGAACCCGGGTCCCTGGCGCTGTGAGGCAGCAATGCTAACCACTGTGCCATCTGTGTTACTTAGTTCCCATATAAACCAAGGTCAGTGAGCCAAAATACAAGTTTTCTCAAAATATGCAGACTTTTACACAAGATAAAGGTGCCACTGGCCAATATTTATTGATTATCCCAAATTGTCCTTGAGGAGATAGTGGTGAAATGCCTACATGATTATCACTGAGCATGCTGCAAGCTAGTTCACATGAAGGGACAGTTAAGCATCAATTACTTTGATATAAATCTGGAGGCACATATAGTTCAGACCAGAACAGGTAACAATGACAGACTTCCTTCTCTAGAGGATCTTGGTGAACCAGATGAGATTTTCTGAGAATCTGGCAGCTTCCGGGGAGTTGTGGAAACAGATGCGATAGTGACTTTTAAGAGCTGTCTGGTCAAATACATGAATAGGATGGAAATAGAGGGATATGGTCTGCGTAGAGATTTGGTTTCCTTACTTGAGAAAGGGCTGGAGGGGCTGCAGAGGAGATTCACTAGGTTGATTCCAGAGTTGAGAGGGTTGGCTTATGAGGAGAGACTGAGTAGACTGGGGCTATACTCATTGGAATTCAGAAGAATGAGAGGAGATCTTACAGAAACATATAAGATTATGAAGGGAATTAGATAAGATAGAAGCAGGGAAGTTGTTTCCACTGGCGGGTGAAACTAGAACTAGGGGGCATGGCCTCAAAATAAGGGGAAGCAGATTTAGCACTGAGTTGAGGAGGAACTTCTTCACACGAAGTGTTGTAAATCTGTGGAATTCCCTGCCCAGTGAAGCAGTTGAGGCTACCTCATTAAATGTTTTTAAGGCAAGGATAGACACATTTTTGAACAGTAAAGGAATTGAGGGTTATGGTGAGCGGGTGGGTCAGTGGAGCTGAGTCCACGAAAAGGTCAGCCGTGATTTTATTGAATGGCGGAGCAGGCTCGAAGGGCCAGATGGCCTACTCCTGCTCCTAGTTCTTATGTTCTTATGATTTAGTTCAGTCGGGCAGCATGGTTGGTGCAGGCTTGGAGGGCCGAAAGGCCTGTTCCTGTGCTGTAATTTTCTTTTTTCTTTGTTCTTTGTTCATGACCACCTTGTCTTTTTATTGCAGATTTTATTCGATTGAGTGTAAAATCCTCAATAGCTCTGGCAGGATTTGAATTAAAACCACTGGATTACTAATCCAGTCCTCTGGATGACTCAGCCAGCAATGTAACTCATCATGCTACCAGTGTGCCTGAGTAGTAATTGCCATTTACCAGCGTAAACAGCTTGACAGTGGGAGCCATTCATAGAGGGTTACCGCATGGAAACAGCCCTTCGGCTCAACTTGTCCATGCTGCCCTTTTTTTAACCCCTAAAATAATCCCCATTGCCTGCATTTGACCGAAATCCCATCTTACCCATGTAACTGTCTAAATGCTTTTTAAAAGACAAAATTGTACCCGCCTCTACTACTACCTCTGGTAGCTTGTTCCAGACACTCACTCCCTCTGTGTGAAGACATTGCCCCTCTGGACACTTTTGTATCTCTCCCCTCTCATCTTAAACCTATGCTCTCTAGTTGTAGACTCCCCGACCTTTGGGAAAAGATATTGACTATCCAGCTGATCTATGCCCCTCATTATTTTCATATTTGTATTCCTGTTTTAGGATCTATTGAAAGGCTGTTTAAGTGCATTGCATAATGTGTTTTGCAAATTTGTCATTTGGTGTATTGTTCCTTTATTTGCATAACTGTTGTTTCCAAGAATGAGAATTGTTCAACTCAGTTACTAAATTCTCTTTCTAAGGAGTATTGTTTCTTTCTGTTCTGTTGCAAATTTCCCATTCAAAAAAAGTGGTTATTTCCAGCCGGTTATTGGCGAATGAAAGAGGAAGTGCCTGGCAAAGAAAATGTAAACGCATGTTACATTAACAAATTTTAATCACTTTTTTTTATTCATTCGTGGGATTATGGGCATCACTGGCTGGCCAGCATTTATTGTAAGGAGTCTAACAACACCAGGTTAAAGTCCAACTGGTTTATTTGGTAGCAAACGGCGGCGTGGTAGCACAGTGGTTAGCACTGCTGCTTCACAGCTCCAGGGACCTGGGTTCGATTCCTGCCTTGGGTCACTGTCTGTGTGGAGTTTGCACATTCTCCTCGTGTCTGCATGGGTTTCCTCCGGGTGCTCCGGTTTCCTCCCACTGTCCAAAGATGTGCGGGTTAGGTTGATTGGCCATGCTAAAACTGTCCCTTAGTGTCCTGAGATGCGTAGGTTAGAGGGATTATTGGGTGGATATGGGGGTAGGGCCTGGGTGGGATTGTGGTCGGTGCAGACTCGATGGGCCAAATGGCCTCTTTCTGCACTGTACTGTTTCTATGATTTCTACGACTCAAATGCCACTAGCTTTCGGAGCGCTGCTCCTTCGTCAGGTGAGTGGGAGATCTGCTCATAAACAGCAAACAGGGCATATAAAGACACAAACTCAATTTACAGAATAATGAATAATGATTGGAATGCGAGTCTTTACAGCTAATCAAGTCTTAAAGATACAGACAGTGTGAGTGGAGAGAGCATTAGCACAGGTTAAAGAGATGTGTATTGTCTCCAGACAGGACAGCCAGTGAGACTTTGCAAGTCCAGGCAAGTTGTGGGGGTTACAGATAGTGTGACATGAACCCAAGATCCCGGTTGAGGCCGTCCTCATGTGTGCGGAACCTGGCTATCAATTTACTGCCCATCCCTATTTGCCCTTGAGAAGGTGGTGGTGAACTGAATGACTTGCCAGGCCATTTCAGAGGTAAGTTGAAAGTCAATTACATTGCTGTGGCTCTGGAGTCACCAGGTAGGAACAGCAGATTTCCTTCCCTGGAGAACATTAGTGAACCAGATGGATTTTTCCAACAGTTCACAATGGTTTCATGGTCATCCCTCTCTCCACTTGCATTGTTTGTACCTGTAAAGACTCACATTCCAACCACTATCCAACCACAAGACACTAATTGTGTCTTTGTCTACATACGCCTTGTTTGTGAAACCTACCTTGCCACTCACCTGATGAAGGAGCAGCGCTCCAAAAGCTCGTGATTCCAAATAAACCTGTTGGACATTAACCTGGTGTTGTGAAACTTCTCATGGTCATCAGTAGATTCTTAATTCCACATATATTTTCATTGAATTCAAGCCATTTGCTGTGGCAGGATTCAAACCCAGGATATTAGCTGAGTTTCAGGATTAATAGTCTAGCGATAATACCACTGGGCCATCACCTCGCCATGTGTTTATGTGAAAGTTTTTGAACATAGCAACAACAAAAACTTGAATTTTTATAGTGCCTTTAATGTGACAAAACATCTTAAGGGGCTTCACGTCAAATCAAATTTGATACCAAAGAGGAGAAAGAAAAGTGGAGATGTTGGTGCAGACTCGATGGGCTGAATGGCCTTCTTCTGCACTGTGATTCTATGAGGGAATTCCAGAACGTTGTGCCTACACAACTGAAGGAATGGCCACCAATGGTGGAGAAGGGAAAATCATTGATGCTCAAAAGGCCAGAGTTGGAGGGACACAGGGATCTCAGAGGGTGCTGAACTTGGAGTAGGTTATAGAGCTAATGAGGGGCGAAATGTGGGGGGGGGGGGAGTTCGAAAAGAAGGATAAGAATTTCGAAATCAAGGGAACTCAACTTTGCACGGGAATCGTAGTGGGGGTGGGGGCGGGGTCGGACCATGTAGAGATCTTTTGTCCTCAGGTGGGATTTTCCAGTTTTGGGGTGAGCACGGCTGAAATTCCCGTCCAATGAGTGACCATTATAAAGGCCATTTTTTTGCTCTTAGCAAAAAGTGCATGTTATGTGAACAAGCAACAAATAAATGACCACACTATAGACTTTTTGCCATTGCTTCATTTTTATGCATGCTATTATCTGTAAATGGTTACCGTCTATGAGAATAGAAACATAGAAGATAGGAGCAGGAGGAGGCCATTTGGCCCTTCGAGCCTCCTCCGCCATTTATTACGATCATGGCTGATCATCCAACTTTTTTTTCCAACTTTTTTTTGAATGCTTCAATGGGATTGGCTGTTTGAGCAGCTTGAGGACATTGCTTCAACTCCCGATGAGGAATACTCATTAAAGAACATTACAATCCACTGCACATTTTGAAGAGGTAAAGTTCCCACTACAGAGAGCACTGGATCACTCATTGAGGCCTTCCTCAAGGTCAGTGTGAGTGTCCTTGTTTCCCCACTCTGTGCAATATCCAGACCGATTATTCTAGGTGACAAAACATGGAAGACTGTACAATTGCTCAGGTTTTCAGGGAGATACTGAATAAATTTCTCAACCTTAAGTATATTCGCTTAAACAGAGCCTTTTGGTAGCAGTTGCAGAGCTATTTGGCAAATTATTTTAATCTTTTAAGTTTTATATTTCTTGGCTCGACTATAAAAACCTATATCCCAAACAGATGGGATCGGGAGTTCATTTGATAGCCTGGTAAAAAGCTGTTTCCTCCCAAGAAACATTCTTAGACTTATTTGCTTCTCCAAGTGTGGCCTGTGAACAGAAAAAAAATCTTTATCTCTTTCAACTACTTGCTTTTTTGCCCCAACTTTGGACCAGCAAAGTGATGGAAAATGTTGTTGATAGTGGTAACACTTGCTCAGCAATAACCCTGCTCGCTGATGCTCAGTTTGGGCTGTGCCAGGGTCACTCAGCTCCTGGCCTCATTAAAGCTGTGGTCCAACGATGGGCAAAGAGAGAAGCGAGAGTGACTGCCCTTGACACCAAAGCATCATTTGACCAAGCGTGCCATAAACGTGCTCACAGTTCAGTAGTTACTGTCTACAGGTCAGCCCCGAAGTCTTTCGATTGCTGGCCTGAGTGGAGCCAGCTGCTTTTAAATTGCCCGCTGCTCCTTCCCGATTGGGCGAGCCACCACTCGCCTAATAGGGGAGCTCATGTTCTATGAGGCCCATGGGGAGATGTACTGGTGAGGCCACCATAACATCCCCGCCCCTCAATTCCCTTTTTTCCTCAACTGAGGCCATCCCTGAATATCCTCACATGGACTGGGTCACCGGTTTTGAATGTTCTTTCTGTCCTGACAGAATCTTCTGGTTCTCTTGTTGGGATTCTACCCTTCCCGCCAGGTTTGGGAACAATAGACTTATCTGAAGCCTCCATCTCATTTACAATTCCATTGGGGCGATTCCTGTTGTTGTGTAAGGAATAGTTCTATATTCGAATAGAAATTGTGCTGGTTTGGTCTCTATGATACTGTAGATTGTTTCTTCATGTTTAAAAATTTACCGTACATAGAGTACGTAGGAGGGAAGGAACGGGGAGGGTGCAGAATGTAGTGTTACAGTCATAGCTAGGGTGTTGAGAGAGATCAACTTAATATATGGTAGGTCCATTCAAAAGTCTGTTGGCAGCAGGGAAGAAGTTGTTCTGGAGTCGGTTGATACGTGACCTCAGACTTTTGTATCTTTTTCTAAGACTCCCCCAATATTACTCTTCAGCTTAAAAATCTGCACTGCCCATTCAGCCAACGGATAATAGGCTGATAGCATGGTAAGTGGTGGAGTTCAGGCGATGTACATCCAGCCATTTGGAAAGCGTGTCGACCATAATTAGGAGTTAAAGTTTATTTATTGCAATGAAGTTAGTGTGAAAATCCCCAAGTTGCCTCACTCCGGTGCCTGTTCGGGTGCACTGAGGGAGAATTTAGCATGGCCAATGCACCTAACCAGTCTTTCGGACTGTGGGAGGAAACTGGAGCACCCGGAGGAAACCCATGCAGACACGGGGAAAACGTCCAGGCTCCGCACAGACACTGTCCCAAGCTGGGAATCGAACCCGGGTCCCTGCCGCTGTGAGGCAACAGTGCCAACCATTGTGCCAGGACTAGAAAATTGCAGCTATGAGGAAAAATTAGATAGGCTGGGGTTGTTCTCCGTGGAACATTGGAGGCTGAGGGGAGATTTGATGGAGATGTACAAAATTGTGAAGGGCCAGAGAGGTCAGTGACTGGGGGGAATAAATTTCAGGGATTGGTAGAAGAATTATAAGGGAGATGGGGATAAATAATTTCATCAGGAGGGTTTGTTGGAGTGTGGAACTCACTGCCTAAAAGAGCAGTAAGGCAGAAACCCACAACTCATTGAAAAGATGCCTGGATATGCACCACACATGTAACCTGCAGGGATATGGCCAAATGCTGCATAGTGTGGTTAAGCTGGGTGGCTCTTTTTGGCCAGCACAGACCTGATGGGCCAAGTGGTCACTTTCTGTGGCAAAACCCTCCATGATTCCATGATTCTGTTTCTTGCCCAATCATATAGTACTTTAATTCTTCCTTCCATCATGTTTCATGATTGATTTAAACGCAATCATTACTATTGACATCCTATTGCTTCATATTCAGTGGAAGCACTTGCGCACAGATACAGGAATTTTTTTCAGGCCATACTAATGATTTTAAAAAAGAAGCCCTTGCAATATGTCACAACAGCAGCTGCTGACTGCCTTGCCTCATTATCAGGCCACAGTGAAACAAATCAGACTAAAGTTGACAAGGCGAAAAAAAACCCTTTAATGATGATCCTTCTGGTACAAAAGCAACAGAAGCAGCTGTTCTCATTCTTTGAGTTGGCAATCATTTTCCCTTGACAATGTCACCTTTTACTCAGAGTGCAGATATTTGTGTCCTAGTTCAGAGGAATCAGCCATGAACTATGTGCATGGAAAGGAGATTCCCCAAATATATACACTTTCACCGGTCCCAATCCACAGATAGTCCTACTGGATGTCAAGGTCTTCAAATTCAGGAGAGCTCATTTTCGGCGCAGGTTCAATGGAGGATTGGGGAAGAAAAGGGGAATTGAATGATTTGATCTGATTCATTGTTATCACATGTATTGGGATGCAGTCAAAAGTATTGTTTCTTGCACGCTATACAGACAAAACATACTGTACATAGAGCACGTAGGAAAGGAGAGGATGCAGAATGTAGTGTTACAGTCATAGCTAGGGTGTTGAGAGAGATCAACTTAATATATGGTAGGTCCATTCAAAAGTCTGTTGGCAGCAGGGAAGAAACTATTCTTGATTCGGTTGAAATGCGACCTCAGACTTTTGTATATTTTTCTAAGACTCCCTTGATATTACTCCTCAGATCTAATAGTACAGCAGCCTGTGAGTGGTGTTAGAAGCAAACTCCCAGGGTGGTGAAGAAGACATTCAGCATGCTTGGTTTCATTGGTCACAACATTGAATACAGGAGTTGGGATGTCTTGTTGAAGTTGTACAAGACATTGGTAAGGCCACACTTGGAATACTGTGTACAGTTCTGGTCACCCTATTATTGAAAGGATGTTATTAAACTAGAAAGAGTACAGAAAAGATTTACTAGGATGCTACCAGGACTTAATAGTTTGCGTTATAAGGAGAGGCTGGATAGACTGGGATCTTTTTCCCTGGAGCATAGGAAGCTTAGGAGTGATCTTATAGAGGTCTATAAAATAATGAGGGGCATAGATAAGGTAGATAGTCAACATCTATTGTAGGGGAGTCTAACTAGAGGGCATAGCTTTAAATTAAGAGGGGAGAGATACAAAATGGTCCAGAGGGGCAATTTTTTCATTCAGAGGGTGGTGAGTGTCTGTAACGAGCTGCCACAGGTAGTAGTAGAGGCGGGTACAATTTTGTCTTTTAAAAAACATCTAGACAGTTACATGGGTAAGATGGTTATAGAGGGTGATGGGCCTAATGTGGGCAATTGGGACTAGTTTAGTGGTAAAAACAGGGCGGTATAGGCAAGTTGGGCCGAAGAGCCCGTTTCCATGCTGTAAACGTCTAGGACTCTATGACTCTATGACTTTAAGTGGGTCTGGCTGACAGCAATGAAGGGGTCAGGCCACATGAAAGTCAAGATCAGGTTGGACTGTAATTGTGGGTGCAGGAGAAGGTGGTCCCGGAACTTGGAATCAGAAGCACAGCGAACGGTAGTGGAGGAGCAACCTTGAACCTTGTAGTTTTGGTAGTTACTTTCCTTTGTTCTGGGCAATCCCAAGGACTGCTTCCCCTGAGTGCAGGGTACTTTTGTTGCCCTCTCAGGTGCAGTGAACGATCTGTGGCATTATTCTGATGTGGAGATACCGGCGTTGGACTGGGGTAAACACAGTAAGAGTTTTAACAACACCAGGTTAAAGTCCAACAGGTTTATTTGGTAGCAAATGCCATTAGCTTTCGGAGCGCTGCTCCTTCATCAGATGGAGTGGAAATCTGCAAATATCCACTCCATCTGACGAAGGAGCAGCGCTCCGAAAGCTAATGGCATTTGCTACCAAATAAACCTGTTGGACTTTAACCTGGTGTTATTAAAACTCTTACTGCATTATTCTGAACCAGAGCAGGGAAGCTCTCCCCAGTGTCTTGACCAATATTTATCATTAAATCAACATCATTAAAACAGATTATCTGGTCGATGTCATATTGCTGCTTGTTGGAGTTTGGCTGCTGTTATTTTCCTCATCACAATTGTGGCTACACTTAAGATGTGGCTGTAGGAGGTTCTGTGGTGCAGTGGTAGCATGCCTATTACTGGACCAGAAGCTTCAGATTCGAGTCCAAAGCCAGGACTTTTTGGACATGGAAGGAGCATTCAATGGGGCTCGATGGGCGGATAATCAGCTTGGAAATGCTTCCCCTCACCATTCCCAAAAGGGTAAAAATAAACAGCATGGCTTTGAAGATATGCAAAAAATAAAAGTGGCTATAAAGTGCTTTTGGATATCCGGAAGACACCATATCAATTTGCCTTCCTTTTTGTTGCTTGGATAAAAAAGAGACGTATCAAAATTACAGGAGATGAGCGAGACAAAATTTTTACAGCGGGTGGTGAATGTCTGAAAGGCGCTGCCTGGGAAGGTGGTGGGAGCAGGTACGATAGCTGCATTTAAGGGGCAACTAGACGAATACATGAATAGGATGGGAATGGAAGGATATGCACTCCGTAAGTGCATAGGGTTTTAATTTAGTCAGACATCATGATCGGCGCAGGCTTGTTCCTGTGCTGTACTGTTCTTTGTTCTTTGTTTTCATTTTGCATTTATCAGGACAGCTCACAAGAAATTACTAGCAGTAATGGGGAACAAATACTGCATGGGTCTCTTCCCAGGCAGTATAAATTGTTGTTCCCTTTTACTGTTGGCAATTTCTGGCAAGTTGTCCTGATGGGTGCAAGTTGAAAAACTTTAATAGCATTTGTCTTTTTTCAGCAGTACCCACGTTCTGACTTCTTTATTCCTTTTAGCACTGCTCTGCGTGAATCAAGAAGTGTTAGTTTGTAAAGATACCCGTTGCAAATTCAGGGTCTCAGCTTCCAGCAATGGCTGTTTCGAACTCCAGGTACCTGACTATTTAGATGACTCAAATGATTGGGATCAGTGTTCAATGTCACCTGTTGCGGGTGCCTGAATTCCTATTGTGCCACGTGGCCACAGGAGCAAGGACTTTGAGATTCCAGGGCCATTACTGTTTTTAAATCTGTTACTTTGAAAAGAGTGCAAAATATACTAAAAATGGATTAAAGGATGTGTAAAGAACCCAAACAAATTGTATGAATTTGCTTTAATATTAACATGTTATCTCCAGAACACATGTTTATTCACCTGAAGTTATTTTCTCTCGATTCTCCGGATTTTGTAGTTTGTAATAACTAATGATTCCTACCACATTTGGACCCCAGTTAGGGAAATCTGGAGCCTGAATGTTGAAAATCCCAAACCTGAGACCTCGACTATCTGGAAGGACAAGGGCAGCACACACCATCTTGACATGGAAATATATCAGCATTCCTTCAATGTTACAGGGTCAAAATCCTGGAACCCTCTCCTGAACAGCACCATGGGTCTCCTTACACAATACAGCCATAGATCCAAAGAAAAGTTACAGCACAAAAGAAGGCCTTTCAGTCCATCTTGTCCATGCCAGCCTGAGGACACCCAGGTGCCCTTTCTAATCCTACACTTAAGGCACAGATCCAGGTACTTTTTAAAAGAGTTTAGGGTCTCCACCATCAACTCGGACAATGAACTCCAGACACCCACCACCCTCTGCATAAAAAAGTTCTTCCTCATGTCCCCTCCACACCTTCCGCCATTGATCTTGAACCTATGTACCCTGGTTCTAGAATTCTTCACCAAGTGAAACAATTTTAAAGGTTAAAGTTTATTTATTAGTCACAAGTAGGCTTACATTAGCACTGCAATGAAGTTCCTGTGAAAATTCCCTGGTTGCCACACTCCAGCACCTGTTTGGGTACACTGAGGGAGAATTTAGCATGGCCAATGCACCTAATGTCTTTTGGATTGTGGGAGGAAATCAGGGCACCCGGAGGAAACCCACACAGTCACGGAGAGAACGTGCAAACTCCACACAGACAGTGACCCCAATCTGGGAATCGAACCCGGGTCCCTGGTGCTGTGAGGCAGCAGTGCTAACCACAGTGCCACCGTGCTGCCCCTTTTATCCTATTTTATCCTATCCACTCTATCTCTCCCCCTCATAATTTTGTACACTTCTATCAAGTCACCCCCTCAGCTTTCTTTGTTCCAAGGAAAATAACCCCTACCTAGCCATTCACTTTTCATGGCTAAACTTTACTAGCCCTGGAAACATTCTTGTAAACTTTCTCTGCACTCTCTCTGGAGCAATTACGTCCTTCCTGCAGCAGGGTGACCAGAACTGCACACAATACTCCAGTTGTGACTTCACCGGTGTTTTATACAGTTCCAACATTATCGCCGGAATTCTACTGCCTTGTCTGCCACGGAATCGGAGCGGGTGAGGGGTGGACAATGGAAACGTCCGTTGACCTTGGGTGGGAATTTCCGGTCTCGCTCGAGCGAGGCCATAAAATCCCACCCTACATCCTTATTTTTATATTCTATACCTCTGCCAATGAAGGAGAACATTTCCTATGCTTTCTTTACAACCTTGTCCACATGGACTGTAGTGGTTCAAAGCAGCGGCTCACCACCACCATCTCAAGAACAACTAGGGATGGGTAATAAATGCTGGCCATGCCAATGAGGCTAACACCCCATAAATGAATGAGTAAAACAGTAAGAGAGATTGAACAGGAACTGAGGCTGAAGAACAGACCATTCATAAAAGAACGACAAATGTTGCATTCCTGTGGAAATATCATTGACCAATAGAAATTTGGTGATGGAACCTCCCAATTGTTCTATTCAGCAGGGGACATGTAGGACATCCAGAGAAATAGTGTAGAACGTGTTTCTTCAACCATTTACACTATTTATCCAGGAAACATCTTATCTCCCTTTATGGGTCGGCACAGTGGTTAGCACTGCTGCCTCACAGCGCCAGGGATCCAGGTTCAATTTCCAACTTCAGTCACTGTCTGTGCTGAGTTTGCATGTTCTCCCTGTGTCTGCGTGGGTTTCCTCCGGGTGCTCTGGTTTTCTCCCGTAGTCTGAAAGACATGCTGGTTAGGTGCATTGGCCTTGCTAAATTCTCCCTCAGTGTACCTGAACAGGCACCGGAGTGAGGCGACAAGGGGATTTTCGCAGTAATTTCATTGCCGTGTTAATGCAAGCCTCCTTGTGACACTAATAAATGAACTTTAAAACTTTAGCTATGCCAGAAGCTCAGGAGAAGTCTTACAGAATTTCAGGGCCAACTTGCCTGAAACATTTCTCATCAGTGAGACGGTTGATCATTGTAAGAGATCATTGTGCGGTACCCACAAAGGACTGATATCATAGAATCCCTACAGCGCAGAAGAAGGCCATTCGGCCCATCGAGTCTGCACCAACCACAATCCCACCCAGGCCCTATCCCCGTAACCCCAGTATTTACCTTGCTAGTCCCCCTGACACTAAGGTGCAACTTAGCATAGCCAATCAACCTAACCCGCACATCTTTGGACTGTGGGACGAAACCGGAGCACCCGGATGAAACTCACGCAGACACGGGGAGAACGTGCAAACTCCACACAGGCAGTCATCCGAGGCTGGAATTGAACCCAGATCCGTGGTGCTGTGAGGCAGCAGTGTTAACCACTGTACCACCCATGATCAGTCATCAAGAAACTCAATGCTTCAATTCCTGTCAATATTGACCTGAACTTCTCCAGATAAAAACATCTGAGTAGTCTGCTGTCTTTCTCTACTGACCTAAAAATCAACAACATATTGATTCTTTAAAAAAAATTATGTGACAAGTGCCTACCATTAAGCTAATGCTGGCTGGGCTAATTATTGCTATGCATTCATTTTCCTTCATTGATCTGTATAACGCATCAGTTCAAGTAGAGATCATCCATTTGGCATAGCTAAATTCTGCTGCTACATCAGACACGTAAATTCTTCTCACAACTCTATTTATCATGGATGATGGCAGGGTAAGGGACAAGTTGTCACGGTAAGTGTAAATTTCATTTAACTTGCATTTAACAACAATAACTTTTGTCCTTACATATTGGCTTTAAGATAATAAAATACCAAGAGACATTGCAGGAGTGCGAGCAAACAGAATTCCACACTGAGTCACAGGCGGGGAGCCGATGGATAAAATTTTGTACGAAGTGGTTGATTTTCTGCATCGACTTAAAGAAGAAAACAGACACAAAGGCCAGAATTTTACCGTCCCGCCTGCCACGGGAACCGGAGCGGGTGAGGGGCGGTCCATGGAAAGGTCTGTTGACCTCGGGTGGGATTTTATGGTTTCGGGATGAGCGAGGCAGTTAACTCCCGCCCATTATGACAGCACTGCAGATCTTGGAAACTGAAGGCATGGTCATCAGTGGTGCAGCTGTCAAAATTGAGGGTATTTAGGAGGCCACAATTGGAGGATTGCACATATATTGGAGTGTTGGAGGAAGTCACATACATCAGGAGAAGTGAGGCCATGGAGGGATTTGAAAACGAGGATGTGGATTTTAAAGTTGGGATGTGTGCACTTAGAACCCCTTAGCCAGAATTTTACCGCCTCACCCGTCACGAGAATCGGAGCGGGCGAAGGGCGGACCATGGAAAGGGCCGTTGATCTTGGCGGGATTTTCAGTTTCGGGAGGAGAGAGGCCATAAAATCCTGCCCATTGAGTTCAATGGATGGTCAAAGATGGAAGGTTAGCCAAGCCAATATTGGAATAGTTTAGTGTGTAGATACCAAAAGCATGAATGAGGGTTTAAGCAGCAGATGGGCTGAGGAAAGGTGGGGGGGAGGTGGAGACAGGTGATCATAGAATCATAGAATCATACAGCACAGAAGAGGCGCTTTTGCCCATCAAGTCCACACCAACACATTAGAAACACCTGAGATCCCACCTAATCCCATCTGCCAGCACTTGGGCCATAGCCTTGAATGTTATGATGTGCCAAGTGCTCATCCAGGTACTTTTTAAAGGATTTGAGACATCCCGCCTCCACCACCCTCGCAAGCAGCACATTCCATTCCGTCATCACCCTTTGGATAAAAATGTTTTTCCTCACATCGCCCCTAATCCTTCCGTCCCTCACCTTGAAGCTATGTCCCCTCGTGACTGACCCTTCAGCTAAGTGGAACAGCTGCTCCTTATCCACTCTGTCCATGCCTCATAATCTTGTACACTTCGATCAGGTCGCCCCTCAGCCTTCTCTGCTCCAACGAAAACAACCCAAGCCTATCCAACTTCTCTTCATAACTTAAATGTTCCATCCCAGGCAGCATCCTGGTGAATCTCCTCTGCACCCCCTCCAGTGCAATCATATGTTACAGATGTGGAAATAGGTGGTATTTGTCATGGAGAGCATACAATGTTGTAAGCTGAGCTCAGAGTCAAATACGATGCTCAGGTTATGAGCAGTCTGTTTCAACTTGAAACAATGGCCAGGGCTGGTGACACAGTTGGTGACGCGTATGTTGGAGTTTTTGGTGTGAGCCAAAGATAATGGTCCTGGTCTACCCAATGCTTGATTAGAACAAAGTTGCATCTCAACTAGGATTAGATTGCCGACAAACAGGCTGACAACATATAGGCTGGGGAATAGGTAAGACAGCTGATGGGGAGAAGTAGAGTAGAGGATGGCCAGAGAGCAGGAGGACTCCAAAGCAATTACAATTACAATCACTACAGTGCAGAAGGAGGCCATTCGGCCTATCGCGCCTGCACTGACAACAATCCCACTCAGGTCCTATTCCCGTAACCTAATGTATTTTACCCTGTTAATCCCCCTGACATGAAGGGGCAATTTATCATGGCCAATCCACCTAACCCACACATTTTTGGACTGTGGGAGGAAACCGGAGCACCCAGAGGAAACCCACGCAGACATGGGGAGAATGCGCAAACTCCACACAGACAGTGACCCGAGGCGGGAATTGAACCCGGGTCCCTAGTGCTGTGTGGCAGCAGTGCCAACCACTGTGCCACCGTGCCGTAAAAACAATAGTAATGTTTCTATTTCACGTGAACACCTGTTTTGTTTGAAGCATTGCTAACTGTGCAATTTAATGTCCAGTGTTTCTAGATTCACCTTTACGATTCAACATAAGGAGACAAGTAGAGTTTTACCAGTTTGAATCTTTTTTTTAATACCTTCATTCAAATTCAATCACCCCCACGAATAGTTAATACTGTGTAAGATTGGACATCACATACACAATGAGCATACTGACGAGTTTGCATCCCATTTTCTGTTGTCCAACCTTTATCTGGTCAAAGAATTTGTGGAACATTTGGGAAGATGTGCATTTTCCTCTGCTGGACCATAAGTTGGCACTGCTCGATGCCAAAGCAGCTAACCATCACGTCTTTCGGACTGTGAGAGGAAACCCAGAGCACCTGGAGGAAACCCGCAGAGACACGGAGAGAACAAGCAGACTTTGCACAGACAGCGACCCAAGCCAGAAATTGAACTGGGACTCTGGCTAACCACTGTGCCACCGTGCCGTCCTCCAGCAGCCACCAGCAGCCCAGATATAGGAAAAAGTCAATCATCGCAACAGGCCTCGGAGATCACCTAGAAGACATGCCATTTCATCAATCTCTTCAGAAGTACATCTACATGTTCCTTGAATAATTTGGACTGCAAATTTCTAACAGCATGCCGTGGTAACTCATTCTGTCGGTCCATTATGCTTTGGGTGAGTAGGTGAGACCTCAGTTCACATGTATTTTCTCCAAAGCTCCTGCAGTTTAACTTGTGCTCTTTGGTATTTGAACTCTCCACCATTGTTATCAATTTATCAATTCCTTTCATAACCTTGCAGGTTTGATTAGGTCACCTTGGTCTCATGTTGAAAACAAGCCCAACTTCCTTAATCTCTCCTCATAACTAACATTCCAGATACCAGTGGTGTGAAGTATTTGATGTTAGTGCCTATATGGAATTCCACAGCCCAGTTTATTAATCAAGCCAGTAATCTTATTAAAATAAAGTGGATAACATTGCCACAAAAGAGCGGAAACATTTTACGCATTCATACTCTAATATCACAGAAAGCGATTCTACGCCATGAGGGGTTAAGCAGAACCAGCTTTTGCAACTGAATAGCTTTAAAAAAAACCCTATATAACTATAAATATAACTAAAATGCAACATTGCTTGTCCCTTTAGAGTAACAAATAATCAGATTATTTGAAAAAAAGACTCAATTGATCCACGCTCATTTGATGTATGGGCAAAGGTGACATCCAAAATAGCTAAGGTAAATTATTCTTTAATCATCTGTGTGGTCAGGACAAACAAAAGCAATGCAGCAATTCCTTCAAACCGCCAGAGCATTATTTAACCTTATCAACTGCTTAGCAAAGGGACACCAAAAAAAGTCTTCAATGGGCAAAGGTGACCTTATATGATGCCACAAGAGCCCATAATCGATTAACCTTTCCACGGCATTTAGAACAACATGATAAAGTACAAGAGATGCAGGGGTAGTTTGTATTTTGAAAGTATAGGCGGGATTTTATGGCCTTGCTCGTCCCGAAATCATAAAATCCCACCCGAGGTCAATGGACCTTCCCATGGGGTGGCACGGTGGCACAGTGGTTAGCACTGCTGCCTCACAGTGCCAGGGACCCCGGGTTAAATTCCGGCATCGGGTCACTGTCTGTGTGGAGTTTGCATGTTCCCCCCGTGTCTACGTGGGTTTCCTCCGGATGCTCCGGTTTCCTGCCACAGCCCAAAGATGTGCAGCTTAGGTTGATTGGCCATGCTAAATTGACCCTAGTGTCAGGGGGATTGGCAGGGTAAATATGAGGGGTTACGGGAATAGGGCCTGGGTGGGATTGTGGTCGGTGCAGATTCATTGGACCGAATGGCCTCCTTCTGCATTGTAGAGATTCTATGCTCTGCCCCTCGCCCGCTCCGATTCCCATGGCAGGTGGAATGGTAAAATTCTGGCCTATGGATTGTTCAGCCACCTTCTGATTTTAGTTTAAAAGTCCATCACTGAACAACCTGCAACCTCCCCATAAAAACGATGAAAATAAAAGCAAAGCAAAGACTCTCTGGAAATTTTGTTTTCCTTTACACTTTGCTCCACCAAATTACTCCCTCCCCTGAAATCACTGACACCTTTCCAGGTACAGTAGCCCAGTAGTCAGTATTTGTGTATGAGCCTTGACAGCATTTGTAGGGGCTTTGACCACGAGGATAGCACAGCCAAGCATAACCTTGTCGTCAGCTGACATCCACACATAGATCCCTCCATGTAATTCCTGGATAACAATCAGGAACAGCAATCTTGGCTGATTTCTTCCTTGCCAACCCAATGGTGTATGGGAGACCTATTTGACCCTGGGATGAAATTTTGACCTCGTACCCATACTGTCACCAAGACACCTTGGCTTGAATTTTCACAAAGATAAAGAAAATCCCCGGTTTACCAAGATGGCTGGAGTCCCAATTCCAGAAATCTCATCCCCAAACTGAGCACCCAACATTTTTGGTAGGTGGGGGAGTGGGGCGGTGGGGGGTGGGGGGGGGCGGGGGGGGGGGGGTGCTGGAGGGGGTGCGGGGAATGGGGGCGGGTTGTACTTTGCATGTTGGTTGTTCATAGAGGCAGCCGCACATGTTAAAATCCAGCTGCTTTCAAACAGATCCAATTTTCACTATGACATGTGCACTATAGACCTATCAGGGTAATGTCTAAAGTAGGCAGAGTTCTTTGGAGAATTAGGGTACCCTTTTGGATAGGTCCAGAGATAATTCTGGGAGAGGTAAGTTGCCTTTGGGATTGCTAAAAATAAATATGAATGTGCATAAAAAGAGGATAAACTTATTGGAATTGCCAACCTATTAAGGGAGCTGTCAAGGGAACCATCAAGGAAGCTGGCAAGATATCAAGGAAACTTTCAAAGCTCTTTGGAAGTGTTAAGTTATCCAGGGATTTAAATCGACTGGACTTGAAATTTTTCAAGATGTCTACATATTAAAAACAACTACTTCTGGCAGCTTGTTCCAGACACTCACCACCCTCTGTGTGAAAAATTGTCCATCTGGATGTATCTCCCCATTTTCACCTTAAATCTATGCCCTCTAGTTTTAGACTCCCCTACCTTCGGGAAGCTGTGGAGGCCAGGTCTTTAAGACTTAGATAGATAGATTCTTGATTGATAAGGAGATCAGGGGTTATGGGGAAAAGTCAGGAGAATAGGGATGAGAAAAATATCAGCCATGATTGAATGGCGGAGCAGATTCAATGGGCTGAGTGGTCTAATTCTGCTCTTATGGTCTTATGGTCTTATGGGAAAAGATGTTGACTATCTAGCTCATCTATGCTCCTCATTATTTTATAGACCTCTATAAGATTACCCCTTAACCTCCTACGCTCCAGGGAAAAAAGTCTCAGTCTATCCAGCCTCTCCTTATAACCCAAGCCATCAAATCCCGGTATCATCCTAGTAAATCTTTTCTGCACTCTTTCTAGTTTAATAATATCCTTTCTATAATAGGGTGACCAGAACTGTATACAGGATTCTAAGTGTGGCCTTACTAATGTCTTGTACAACTTCAACAAGACGTCCTCACTCCCGTATTCAATGTTCTGACTAATGAAACCAACATGTTGAATGCCTTCTTCACCACTCTATCCACCTGTGACTCCACTTTCAAGGAGCCATGAACCTGTACCCCTAGATCTCTTTGTTCTATAATTCTCCCCAACACCCGACCATCAACTGAGTAAGTCCTGCCCTGGTTCAATCTACCAAAATGCATCATCTCGCATTTATCTAAATTAAACTCCATCTGTCATTCGTCAGCCCACTGGCCCAATTGACCAAGATTCCATTGCAATCCCTAGATAGCCTTCTTCACTGTCCACTATGCCACCAATCTTGGTGTCATCTGCAAACTTACTAACCATGCCTCCTATATTCTCATCCAAATCATTAATATAAGTGACAAATAACAGTGGGCCCAGCACTGATCCCTGAGGCACACCGCTGGTCACAGGCCTCCAGTTTGAAAATCAACCCTCTACAACCACCCTCTGGCTTCTGTCATCAAGGAGTCTAACAACACCAGGTTAAAGTCCAACAGGTTTATTTGGTAGCAAACACCACTAGCTTTCGGAGTGCCGCTCCTTCGTCAGATGGAGTGGAAATCTGCAGATCACCCCTTAATGTGCATAGGGGCAGATTTCCACTCCATCTGACAAAGGAGCAGTGCTCCGAAAGCTAGTGGCGTTTGCTACCAAATAAACCTGTTGGACTTTAACCTGGTGTCGTTAGACTCCTTACTGTGTTTACCCCAGTCCAACGCCGGCATTTCCACATTCCGTCATCAAGCCAATTTTGTATCCATTTGGCTACCTCATCCTGGATCCCATGAGATTTAAGCTTATGCAACAACAAACCATGCAGTACCTTGTCAAAGGCCTTGCTAAAGTCCATGTAGACAACATTAACTGCACTTGCCCTCATCTACCTTCTTGGTTACTCCTTCAAAAAACTTAATCAAATTTGTGAGTCATGATTTTCTACTCACAAGCCATGCTGACTGTCCCTAATCAGTCCTTGCCTCTCTAAATGCCTGTAGACCCTGTCTCTCAGAATACCTTCGAACAACTTACCCATTACAGATGTGAGACTCACCAGCCTGCATTTCCCAGGCTTTTCTCTGCAGCCCTTTTTAAACAAAGGCACAACATTTGCCACCCTCCAATCTTCAGGCACCTCACCTGTGACTGTCGGTGATTCAAAAATCTCTGCTAGGGGACCCGCAATTTCCTCCCTAATCTCCCACAACGTCCTGGGATACACTTCATCAGGTCCCAGGGATTTATCTACCTTGATGCACTTTAAGACTTCCAGCACCTCCTTCTCTGTAATATGTACACTCCTCAAGACATCACTATTTATTTCCCCAAGTTTCCTAGCATCCATGCTTTTCTTAACAGTGAATACTGATGAAAAATATTCATTTAGGATCTCACCCATCTCTTGTGTATCCACAAATAAATGACCTTGTTGATCCTTAAGAGGCCCTACTCTCTCCCTTGTTATTCTTTTGCCCTTTATGTATTTGTAGAAGCTCTTTGGATTCTCCTTTGTCTTATCTGCCAAAACAATCTCGTGTCCCCTTTTTATCCTCCTGATTTCTCTCTTCACTCTACTCCTACACCCTCTATACTCTTCAAGGGATCCACTTGATCCTTGGACTAGTAATCCATACACACAGGCTAAACCTCTGGGGATTTGGGTTCAAATCCCACTATGGCAGCTGGTGGAATTTAAATTCAATTAATAAAATCTGGAACTGAGAGCTAGTTTCAGTAATTGTGACCATGAAACTATTGTTTAAAAACCCATCTGGTTCTTTAACCGCTGGTAATCTGGAATGCACTGCCTGGGAAGGCAGTGGAGGCCGGAAACCATACAACCTTTCGGCGGCACGGTGGCCTCACAGCGCCAGGAACCCGGTTCAATTCCAGCCTCAGGAGACTGTCTGTGTGGAGTTTGCACATTCTCCCCGTGTCTGCATGGGTTTCCTCTGGGTACTCTGGTTTCCTCCCACAGACCAACGATGTGCAGGTTTGGTTGATTGGCTATGATACATTGGCCCTTATTGTCAGGGGAATTAGCAGGGTAATATGGGGGTTACGGGGATAGGGCCTGGGTAGGATTGTTGTTGGTGCAGACTCGATGGGCTGAATGGCCTCCTTCTCCACTGTAGAGATTCTATGATTCCCCAGCCTGATGTACTTTCTTGGGGATTCTACTCCATAGAAGTCAAAATGTCTTCATGTAACAAATTACTTGATGCAATGGAATCAAACAGTGCAAGTAACACAAGCAATTATTCAGATTTCAGCGGGGATGTGGCAATTCATTCAGTGCAGAAGTAAAAGACTTACTTATTAGTACATTTTAATCAATCTATACCATGTTTATTGCAGCCAATTATGTGGCTGAATGGGAGAATTGGCTGGCTTTATTATTGATTTCCATTGCTGTACTATTGATAAATATTTGATGGGGGTGTAAAGAATTACTTTTATTTTATAATGGACTCCCAAACAATGAGGGAACTAAATGTAATATCTCCAGATTTGCAGATTACACAAAGCTGGGTGGGAGGGTGAGCTGTGAGGAGGGTGCAGAGTTCCTTCAGTGTGAATCTGGATAAGTTGAGTGAGAGGACAAATGAATGGCAGATGCAGTATAATTTGAATAAATGTGAGGTTATCCACTTTGGTAGCAAAAACATGAAAGCAGATTGCTATCCGAATCGCCATAAATTAGGATAAAAGAAAATGCATCAAGGCCTGGGTGACCTCATTCGCCAGGCATTGAAGGTAAGCAAAAATCTGGAAAATCTCAGCAGGTCTGACAGCATCTGTGGAGAGAGAATAGAGCCAACGTTTCCAGTCTGGATGGCCCTTTGTCAGAGCTGGTTCCAGCAACCGCAGTATTTTTCCTTCATCGCTAAAGGTAAGCATGCAGGTGCAGCAGGCAGTAAAAAAGGCAAATGGTATGTTGGCCTTCATAGCGAGAGGATTCGAGTACAGGAACAGGGAAGTCATAGAGTCAAAGAGTCATAGTGGAAACAGGCCCTTCGACCCAACTTGTCCATACTGTCCTTTAATTTAAACCCCTAAGCTAATCCCAATTGCCCGCATTTGGCACATATCCCCATGTAACTGTCTAAAGGCTTTTTAAAAGACAAAATTGTACCCGCCTCTACTACTACCTCTGGCAGCTTGTTCCAGACACTCACCACCCTCTGTGTGAAAAAATTGCCCCTCTGGACACTTTTGTATCTCTCCCCTCTCACTCCAAACCTATGCCTTCTAGTTTTAGACTCCCCTACCTTTGGGAAAAGATATTGACTATCTAGCTGATCTGTGCCACTCATTATTTTATGGACCTCTATAAGATCACCCCTCAGCCTTCTACACTCCAGAGAAAAAGGTCCCAGTCTATCCAGCCTCTCCTTATAACTCAAAACATCAAGTCCTGGTAGCCTCCTAGTAAATATTTTCTGCACTCTTTCTAGTTTAATAATATCCTTTCTATAATAGGGTGACCAGAACTGTACACAGTATTCCAAGTGTGGCCTTACCAGTGTCTTGTATAACTTCAACAAGACATCCCAACTCCTGTATTCAGTGTTGTGACCAATGAAGCCAAGCATGCCGAATGCATTCTTCACCGTTCTGTCCACTTCTGACTCCACTTTCAAGGAGCTATGAACATGGACCCCTAGATCTCTTTGTTCTGTAACTCTCCCCAACGCCCTATCATTAACTGAGCAAGTC
The DNA here is from genome assembly GCF_964213995.1 of Mustelus asterias. Classification (NCBI taxonomy): domain Eukaryota; kingdom Metazoa; phylum Chordata; class Chondrichthyes; order Carcharhiniformes; family Triakidae; genus Mustelus; species Mustelus asterias. The sequence goes on from NC_135809.1 coordinate 122,418,856, forward strand.
CTGCCCTGGTAAAGTGTACCAAAATGCATCATCTCACATTTATCTAAATTAAACTCCATCTGCCATTCGTCAGCCCACTGGCCCAATTGATCAAGATCCCATTGCAATCAAATATAGAGGGCCTTCGTGAGGCCACACTGGAATATTGTGTGCAGTTTTGGTCTCCTTATCTAAGGAAGGATGTTCTTGCTCTAGAGGGAGTGCACAGGAAGTTTACCAGACTGATTCCTGGGATGGCAGGACTGATGTATGAGGATAGATTGAGTCGGTTAGGATTGTATTCGCTGGAGTTCAGAAGATTGAGGGGGGATCTTATAGAAGCCTAAAATTCCATCAGGACTGGACAGGGTAGATGCAAGAAGGATGTTTCTGATGGCAGGGGTGTCCAGAAATAGGGGCCACAGTCTGATGAGACAGGGTAGATCATTTAGGACAGAGATGAGGATAAATTCTTTCACCCAGAGTGGTCAGCCTGTGGAATTCACTACCACATGAAACAGTTGAGGGCAAAACATTGTATGTTTTCAAGAAGCACTTAGATATAGCACTTGGGGTAAAGGGGATCAAGGAATATGGGAGGAAGGCGGGATCAGGCAATTGAGTTGGATGATCAACCATGATCATAATGAACGGCGGAGCAGACTCAAAGGGCCGAGTGGCCTCCTCCTGACCCTATTTTCTATGTCTCTATGACATTTCCAGTCAGTTTGACAAATTAACATGTTCTTTTAATATTATGTTAATGAGGCATAAGGTACCTACTGAAAGCAGCAATTCTTTCACAAATAATTAATTTACTCTGAAGATGTGGTAGATATAGGCATTCGGTCAGTTCTAATTACTTATACCCTGCATACAACAACTACAAGTGCTGTTATGTAGATAATGCAAGTCTTCCATTAGAGATTATGGCCGGAATGTTACTGTCCCGCCCGCCATAGGAATCGGAGTGGGCGAGGGGAGGACCATGGAAAGGTCCATTGCCCTCGGGTGGGATTTTATGGTTTCGGGACAAGCAAGGTGTAAAACTCCGCCCTATTAGTTTAACCAATAGTTCAGAATGGTCAAGAATTGTAAGATTCTCAAAAAGAAAAAGGTGTCCCTGAACTGGAATGTAGAAAAGACATAATACTAACATGTATCATACTTATTTTGTCTCATTTTCGTGCTTAAAGAATATTAATTATCTACAGAAAAAAATGTATTAATGATACCAGCAAGCAAAGACCATACAAAACAAAAGGTTCAATTTACTTTCAGTTACTAGGAACTAACACAGAGCCCGGAATGCAGTTTGTGAATATGAAGTCCATTGTGTTACCTGAAGGACATTGATAGTATGTTAAGACCATAAGACCATAAGACATAGGAGCGGAAGTAAGGCCATTCGGCCCATCGAGTCCACTCCACCATTCAATCATGGTTGATTTCAACTCCATTTACCCGCTCTCTCCCCATAGCCCTTTATTCCTCGAGAAATCAAGAATTTATCAATTTCTGTCTTGAAGACGCTCAACGTCTCGGCCTCCACAGCCCTCTGTGGCAATGAATTCCACAGACCCACCACTCTCTGGCTGAAGAAATTTCTCCTCATCTCTGTTCTAAAGTGACTCCCTTTTATTCTAAGGCTGTGCCCCCGCGTCCTAGTCTCCCCTGTTAATGGAAACAACTTCCCTACGTCCATCCTATCTAAGCCGTTCATTATCTTGTAAGTTTCTATCAGATCTCCCCTCAACCTCCTAAACTCCAATGAATATAATCCCACGATCCTCAGACGTTCATCGTATGTCAGGCCTACCATTCCTGGGATCATCCGTGTGAATCTCCGCTGGACCCGCTCCAGTGCCAGTATGTCCTTCCTGAGGTGTGGGGCCCAAAATTGCTCACAGTACTCCAAATGGGGCCTAACCAGTGCTTTATAAAGCCTCAGAAGTACATCCCTGCTTTTGTATTCCAAGCCTCTTGAGATAAATGACAACATTACATTTGCTTTCTTAATTACGGACTCAACCTGCAAGTTTACCTTTAGAGAATCCTGGACTAGGACTCCCAAGTCCCTTTGCACTTTAGCATTATGAATTTTGTCACCGTTTAGAAAATAGTCCATGCCTCTATTCTTTTTTCCAAAGTGTACGACCTCGCACTTGCCCACGTTGAATTTCATCAGCCACTTCTTGGACCACTCTCCTAAACTGTCTAAATCTTTCTGCAGCCTCCCCACCTCCTCAATACTACCTGCCCCTCCACCTATCTTTGTATCTTCCTGAAGTTTAAGACAATGAGAGAGGCTTTCTAGAAAGAAAGAACATTTACACTTGCACAGCACCTTACATGACCTTAAGGAATTGGCAAGGTCTTTTCAGCCGATGAAGCACTTTCTTGAAGTCGAGTTGCTTTTGCCGATTTTCAAATTCTCATTGGTGGCCTCGAACCTCTCTCTGACCTGGATTCTTAATGGAGGTGGATGGAACCCTATTCCGGGATTCCCATTTCACCTCCAGAAATGTTTGCCTGTGAGAGATAAGGGTGTGGATAGCCAGACTGCATGCAGCACTCCCATCCTTGCCTGTTCCACTGCAGGGATGACCATTTCAAACCTACAGCCCCTCTCCCCACAATTTTGATGAAACCAGGTCTGTTCTGTTTTGTGGGACGCCCATTTGCCACAAATGAATGAGAAAGAACCTTCAACAATGCAATCTTCCGTCAACAGAACATCTGTTTTCTTGAGAAGGAGTTTGAATTGACAGCCTTGTTGCTTAGAGATAGGAGTAGTACTAAATGAATCAAGCTTGCATATTCATGACAACTTACATTAGAACATCAAACTTAATCAGAGCAGTTGCGGGAGAGAGGATTTCAAAACCCATGTGTCTATGTTCCTGATTTCCTCTTTCCCTTTTGTCTCCAGGGATCGCTGTTGATGTCTTCCAGTAACATTAGTGGACTGTCAGAGTGAATTTTAAAAAATTTTTAAAAGTTTATTTATTAGTCACATGTAGGCTTACATTAATACTGCAATGAAGTTAGTGTGAAAATCCCTGAGTCGTCACACTCCGGCGCCTGTTTGGGAATATTGAGGGAGAATTTAGCATGGCCAATGCACCTAACCAGCACATCTTTCGGACTGTGGGAGGAAACTGGAGCACCCAGAGGAAACCCACGCAGACACGGGGAGAAAGTGCAACTCCGCACAGTTACCCAAGCTGGGAATCGAACCCGGGCACTGTGAGGCAGCGGTGCTAACCATTGTGCCAGTGTGCCCCCCTTCCATGGGAATATCCCATGGAATTACATTGCTCAGCAATAAAAGCATGACTGTGAAGAACCGGATAGTCACAAGTGATTTATGACAGCCTCCACCCAAATAAGATAATGGGTGTATTCCTATGCATGTCATGGACAACATTGCTACATGATGCTTTCATAAATTAGGTTAAGCAGGCAACTCATTTATTTTGATCTTGGATTGCTCTTTAACTCCCCAAGGCACTAAGTGTTGGTGAGTCAGTTGATTTTGTCACTAAGGCAGTTCCTCCCATCATGAACAACTCAGGTTGTGAAGAAATTGCAATGACTTTAACGATGTGGATCTCTTAGAATACGAGCTCCCAGATTAAGGCAGTAATGGCTTGTCCAATTAGAGAACACAGCATGTGTACATTATGTGGAGTGTCAGGGTTACTGGCACTTTGGGTTTATACTCTGTACAAGGAAGTACTTGTCTGAGTGTTGCTTACTCTGTAAATAAATCTAAATTTGGTGAAGGGACACCAGCCTCGGAGGAGCTATTTCAGAAATTTTATCAGTCAATTCATAAATAATCAAGCACTTTGACATAGATCTTGGCAAGTTCACAAGGTCGACATATTTCTAAGCTTTATACTTATCAAAGTAGATTTGGACTATACACAATATTGATAGCACAACATTGCAGAATCTCAGAAGTAACACAATGCCTATGGAAAGAATTCCATCGTTTTTAGCATTCAGCTTTGGAGGTCCGGAATTCAGGTATTTCCAAAGCTAAATTAAATCCATAAATTTCCAAGAAATGAGAACATTTCAACAATCTCGTTACACTGCCAAGGTGAAATAACTCAGACTAAAACCTACCCCAAAAAGGATCCAATGCATACAGCCCATTCGCAACACTTTGGATAACAATGGATCTACAACACCACCAGTGACTATATAGCAAGACGAAGCCTTTCTTACACAGACTCCCTCCTTGACTCGTGCAGCATGGCTGAGTGTGTAATATTTAGAGGAAGCATCATACCAACTCACCAAGATTCCTTCGACAACACCTCCAAAATCTACCACCTCTTCCACCTTGAAGGACGAGGGAAGCAGATTCTTGGGAACAGGAATCATGTCCAGGCACCTCTCCAAATCGCACATTGTTATGACATTTTCTTTGTTCACAAATGTGAGCATCGTTGGCAAGGTCAGCATTTCATAGAGTCATAGAGATTTACAGCATGGAAACAGGCCCTTCGGCCCAACTTGTCCATGCTGCCCAATTTTTACCACTAAGCTAGTCCCAATTGCCCACATTTGGCCCACATCCCTCTATACCCATCGTACCCATGTAACTGTCTAAATGCTTTTGAAAAAACAAAATTGTACCTGCCTCTACTACTACCTCTGGCAGCTCGTTCCAGACACTCACCACCCTCTGAGTGAAAAAATTGTCCCTCTGGACACTTTTGTATCTCCCCCTCTCACCTTAAACCTATGCCCTCTAGTTTTAGACTCCCCTACCTTTGGGAAAAGATGTTGACTATCTACCTTATCAATGCCCCTTTCTGATTGCACTTAAAAAACTGGAGGTGAAACTCCTTGAGCCACTGCAGTCCAGGTAGGTATGCCCACACTGCTGTTAGAGAGGGAGTACCGCAACTTTGACCAGCGACCATGAAGGAACGGCAATATATTTTCGAGTCCGGATAATGGTGGGGAAATTGCAGGTGGCTGTGCTTCCATTTGCCTGCCCTTGTTATTCTTAGACATATTTCACAATTCCTTTATGCTGCAGTTTTCTAGTTAATGGCACTGCAAAATTTACTTCTTCACACAGATTGCAGCTGGTCAAGGAGGTTGCTTACCACCTCAAGTGCAAATAGGGGCGGACAGTTGATGTTGACCTCACTGGCGATGTCCCTCTCTCAAATGGGTGAGACTTTCTAGAGGCTGGAATTTTACCGTCCCGCCCGCCACAGGAATCGGAGCGGGCGAGGGGCGGGCCATGGAAAGGCCCATTGACCTCGGGCAGGATTTCACAGTTTCAGGATGAGCGAGGCCATAAAATCCCAATCTCTGTCTGAGGAGCACACTCAGAAATGTGGCCCATATTTTAAAGATCGAAATGGGCATGTGCCAAGATTTCTGCAATGAATCATGAATTACTCAGGAAATGCCTGTGTTAACTGGGGATGATGGTAACAACTGGAAAACAAAAATAAGATGCATATTTTTGTAAGCTACCAAGCCACATGCATGAAGTGGAAAAGGCCAAAACACAAGATTTAGTTGCATTTATTTAAGAAAAGATGGCACTCTTTCCTATGGAGACTTCCTGTGGTTATGGAACTGGAACGTACCAGACATCCTCAAACTTGACGGTTGAGCCAAAGATGTAATGCATGAGAGGGAGAGAGAGAGAGACCTCCAGACAGAAACATCAGCAGAGCTGAAATAATCAAGAGGTAAATCTAGAGTGCTGGAAATCCAAAGCAAATAAATGAAAATGCTGGAAATACACACCAGCGTCAATTCATATTTTTAAGGGATAGAAAGATCTTGACAATCCAGCAAGCTTCCTTCCAAAGATTTTTGTTCTTGTTCCAATGCCATCCACGACTAGATAAAATGACAGTGACATTTTAAATATACAACAAGAACTTGCATTTATGTAGCACAGATGCACCATAGAAAGAATCCTTTCCAGATGTGTCGCAGTTTTGTCTCGTTCCTGCTCCGACCAAGACCGCAAGAAACTACAAAGAGTTGTGAACATAGCCCAGTCCATCACGCAACCCAACCTCCCATCCACTGGCTCCATCGACACTTCCCGCTGCCTCGAAACAGTAGCCAGCATAATCAAGGACCCCACACTGGTATACGGTGAAAAGTATTGTTTCTATGCAGACATAGCATACCGTTCATAAAGTACATAGGGCAGAAAGAAAGGAGAGGGTGCAGAATATAGTGTTGCAGTCATAGAAAGATCAACTTAATATAAGGTAGGTCCATTCAGCCATAGGACATAGAGCAGTGCAGAAGGAGACCTTTCGGCCCATCATGTCTGCAACTGACAACAATCTCACCTTGGCCCTATCCCAGTAACCTCACATTTTAACCTGTTAATCCCTCTAACCTACACTTCCCGGGACACTAAGAGGTAATTTAGCATGGCCAATGCACCTAACCGCACATCTTTGGACTGTAGGAGGAAACCGGAGCACCCGGAGGAAACACACACAGGCAAGGGGAGAGCGTGCAAACTCCACACAGACAGTGACCCAAGCTGGGAATCGAACCCAGGTCTCTGGAGCTGTGAGGTAGCAGTGCTAACCACTGTGCCACCGTGCCATTCCATACTCTCTTCCATCTTCTTCCGTCGGGAAAAAGATACAAAAGTCTGAGATCACATACCAGCCGACTCAAGAACAGCTTCTTCCCTGCTGCCATCAGACTTTTGAATGGATCTACCTTATATTAAGTTGATCTTTCTATGACTGTAACATTATATTCTTCACCCTCTCCTTTCTTTCTCCCCCATGTACTTTATGAATGGTATGCTTTGCCTGTATAGTGCGCAAGAAACAATACTTTTCACTGCATACCAATACACGTGACAATAATAAATCAAATTAAATCAAAAGCACTTCTGAAATAATTAAATATTTCAAGGTTTTGCTGAACTTGTGTAGGCCAGGGAGCACTGGGGGTAAGGGGTAAACAGGACTTGATTTGAGTTGGAATATGGGCAGCACTGTGTTGGATAGGTTATGGAGGCTACAAACTGGGAGGCCTGCCAGGATAGTGCTTGAATAGTCAAACCTAGAGATAACAATGGCCAGGATGTGGGTTTCTGCAGTAGTTGAGGCAAGGGTGGAGATGGGTGATGTTATAGAAGCAGAATTGTTATGTATTGGTGATGATGTCAGGAGCTCAGCTCAAGGTTAAATAGGGTGCCAAGGTTGTGAATAGTTTGGTACAGACTCATAGAGTTATAGAGTCATAGAGGTTTACAGCATGGAAACAGGCCCTTCGGCCCAACTTGTCCATGCCGCCCTTATTTTTTTAAACCCCTAAACTAATCCCAATTACCCACATTTGGCCTAAATCCCTCTGCACCCATCTTATCTATGTAACTATCTAAATGCTTTTTAAAAGACAAAATTGTACCCGCCTCTACTACTACCTCTGGCAGATTGTTCCAGACACTCACCACCCTCTGTGTGAAAAAATTGTCCCTCTGGACACTTTTGTATCTCTCCCCCTACTTCTGCCAGCCTTGCCCTTCATTCACTTTAAGCCTATGCCCTCTAGTTTTAGACTCCCCTACCTTTGGGAAAAGATATTGACTATCTACCTTATCTATGCCCCTCATTATTTTATAGACCTCTATAAGGTCACCCCTCAGCCTCCTACGCTGCAGAGAAAAAAGTCCCAGTCTATCCAGCCTCTCCTTATAACTCAACCCATCAAGTCCCTGTAGCATCCTAGTAAATCTTTTTTGCACTCTTTCTCGTTTAATAATATCCTTTCTATAATAGGGTGATCAGAACTGCACACAGTATTCCAAGTGTGGCCTTACCAATGTCTTGTACAACTTCAACAAGACGTCCCAACTCCTGTATTCAATGTTCTGACCGATGAAACCAAGCATGCCGAATGCCTTCTTCACCACTCTGTACACCTGTGACTCCACTTTCAAGGAGCTATGAACATGTACCCCTAGATCTCTTTGTTCTGTAACACACCCAACGCCCTACCATTAACTGAGTATGTCCTGCCCTGGTTCAATCTACCAAAATGTATCACCTCGCATTTATCTAAATTAAACTCCATCTGCCATTCGTCAGCCCACTGGCCCAATTGATCAAGATCCTGTTGCAATCGGAGATAACTTTCTTCACTATGCCACCAATCTTGGTGTCATCTGCAAACTTACTAACGATGCCTCCTATATTCTCATCCAAATCATTAATATAAATGACAAATAACAGTGGACCCAGCACTGATTCCTGAGGCACACTGCTGGTCACAGGCCTCCAGTTTGAAAAACAAACCTCTACAACCACCCTCTGGCTTCTGTCAAAAAGCCAATTTTGTGTCCATTTAGCTACCTCACCCTGGATCCCATGAGATTAAACCTTATGCAACAACCTACCATGCTGTACCTTGTCGAAGGTCTTGCTAAAGTCCATGTAGACAACATCACCTGCACTGCCCTCATCTACCTTCTTGATTGCCCCTTCAAAAAACTCAATCAAATTTGAGAGACATGATTTTCCACTCACAAAGCCATGCTGACTGTCCCTAATCAGTCCTTGCATCTCTAAATGCCTGTCGATCCTGTCTCTCAAAATACCTCCAACAACTTACCCACCACAGATGTGAGGCTCACTAGCCTGTAGTTCCCAGGCTTTTCTCTGCAGCCCTTTTTAAACAAAGGTACAACATTTGCCACTCTCCAATCTTCAGGCACCTCACCCATGACTATCGATGATTCAAATATCTCGGCTAGGGGACCCGCAATTTCCTCCCTAGCCTCCCACAATTTCCTAGGATATACTTCATCAGGCCCCGGGGATCTATCTACCTTGATGCGCTTTAACACTTCCAGCACCTCCTTCTCTGTAATATGTACACTCCTCAAGATATCACTATTTATTTCCCCAAGTTCCCTAACATTCATGCTTTTCTCAATAGTAAATACTGATGAGAAATATTCATTTAGGATCTCACCCATCTCTTGTGGATCTGCACACAGATGATCTTGTTGATCCGTAAGAGGCCCTACTCTCTCCCTTGTTACTCTTTTGTCATTTATGTATTTGTAGAAGCTCTTTGGATTCTCCCTTGCCTTATCTGCCAAAACAATCTTGTGTCCCCTTTTTGCTCTCCTAATTTCTCTCTTAACTCTACTTCTACGCCCCCTATACTCTTCAAGGAATTCACTTGATCCCAGCTGCCTATGCATGTCATGTGCCTCTTTCTTCTTCTTGACCAGGGCCTCAATATCCCGAGTCATCCAGGGTTCCCTACTTCTGCCAGCCTTGCCCTTCACTCTAAGAGGAATGTGTTTACTCTGAACCCTGGTTAACACACTTTTGAAAGCGTGCCTCGTACCAGATATCCTTTTGCCTTCCCACAAACTCCCCCAATTAACTTTTGAAAGTTCCTGCCTGATACCATCAAAATTGCCTTGCCCCAATTTAGAATATTAACTTTTGGGCCAGATCTATCATTCTCCATAGTTATCTTAAAACTAATAGGATTATGGTCACTGGTCCCAAAGTGATCCCTCACTAACACTTCTGTCACCTGCCCTTCCTTATTTCCCAAGAGGAGGTCAAGTTTTGCCCCCTCACTAGTCGGGCCATCCACATACTGAATGAGAAATTCCTCCTGAATACACTCAACAAATTTCTCTCCATCCAACCCTCTAATACTATGGCTGTCCCAGTCAATGTTGGGAAAGTTAAAATCTCTGATCATTACCACCTATTTTTCTTGGAGCTATCTGTAATCTCCTTACATATTTGCTGCTCAATTTCTCGCCGACTATTTGGGGGCCTATAGTACAACCCTATCAAAGTGATTTCCCCCTTCTTATTTCTCAGTTCTACCCATATAGACTCAGTGGCCGGACCCTCGGATATATCCCCTCTCAGTATGGCCGTGATGTTTTCCCTAATCAAAAGTGCAACTCCCCCTCCTCCCTTACCTCCTGTTCTATCTTTCCTATAGCATCTGTACCCTGGAACATTGAGCTGCCAGTTCTGTCCCTCCCTTGGCCATGTTTCAGTAATTGCTATAATATCCCAGTCCCACGTACCCATCCATTCCCTGAGTTCATCTGCCTTGCCCGTCAGGTCTCTTGCATTGAAATAAATGCAGTTTAATCGGGACTTCCCTTGCTCTCTGTCTTTCTTTTGCCTGATCTGTTTGGTACTAGGATTATCCAGACATTGCCAGGGAGCGGAATGGATTGAGTCAATGACTCTGGGAAGGGGTATATTGTAGTGATCTGTATGACAGAAAAATATAGCACTCGCTCACTTCTATGACACAATTCTTTCCCTATACAATGTGAGGAAAAATCTTTCCTCATGTGGATGTTCACACAAACATACGAATTCGGATCAGGAGCAGGCCATTTGGTCGAACCATCCGCCACCCAATAAGATCATGGCTGATCTGATTGTAACTTCATTCCTACCAACCCCTGATAACCTTTCACCCCCTTGTCGATCAAGAATCTATCCAGCTCTGTCTTAAAAATATCCAAAGTCTCCGCTTCCACCACCTTTTTAGGAAGAAAGTTCCGGAGACGCGTGACCCTCTGAGAGAAAACATTTCTCCTCAACTCTGTCTTAAATGATTGACCCTTTATTTTTAAACAGTGACCCCGAGCTCTAGATCCCCCGACAAGAGGAGAAACATCCTCTCCACATCCATCCTGTCAATAACCCTCAGGATCTTAAAGCTCAACTGAAGCATTCAAGTTTCACGCTGTAATAATGTATCACATCTCCTTTACCCCATCAATTCACAAAACTCCGTGCTCACTAACACAGCTTCAATATTAATTCAATATTAATAATAGATGACTTGAAAAAGTGAAACTCGTCAGCAGAATCCATTTTAAGTTCCTATTCAAACTAGAACTGTAATTTCTAGTTAGAATTGGTGCAGCCTCATGAGGAACACTGGCGTAGGCTAGTTGGACTAAACATAATCTGTTTATGTACTGTCTGGAATTATGCATAAAGAATCATAGAATCCCTACAGTGCAGAAGGAGGCCATTTGGCCCAACAAGCCTGCACCAACAACAATCCCACTCAAGACTCTATCCCTGTAACCCCACATATTTACCCAGCTAATCGCCCTGACAATCAGGGGCAATTTATCATGGCCAAGCAACCTAACCCACATATCTTTGGACTGTAGGGGGAAACCCGAGCACCTGGAGGAAACCCACACAGACACAGGGAGAACGTGCAAACTCCACACAGACAGCCACCCAAGGCCGGAATTGAACCTGGGTCCCCAGCGCTGTGAGGCAGCAGTGCTAACCACTGTGCCACCGTGCCTCACACCTTTCATTTGGAACGCCATAGCACTTCAGATGTCAAGTGCAAATCTTAAATTGTATCCCCACTCAACTGTCTCCAAGTTTTTAAAGTTTATTTATTAGTTTTTTTATTATCATCACAAGTAGGCTTACATTAACACTGCAATGAAGTTACTGTGAAAATCCCCTAGCCGCCACAGTCCGGCGCCTGTTCGGGTACACCGAGGGAGAATTTAGCATTGCCAATGCACCTAACCAGCACGTCTTTCGGACTATGGGAGGAAACCGGAGCACCCGGAGGAAACCCACGCAGACATGGGGAGAACGTGCAGACTCCACATGGACAGTGATCCAATTTGGGAATCGAACCCAGGTCCCTGGTACTCTGAAGCAGCAGTGCTAAACACTGCGCCACCATGCCGCCAAGTGGGGGAACACACTGCACAATGTAGCCAGCACAGGTATGATAAGCGAATGGTCTCTTTCTCTGCTGGATGACGCGATGATTTTTGTCAATGTATGTCTCCCAGATCAATAGGTTTCACGATTGACACCAGGAATCCTACACAGTCGTCACCCCTCCCAGCAACCCCCTCATCCTCCCTCCCTCCTTGGCAAACCCAGGAAGACGCTGAGACCAATTGTAGCTTCCAAGCTGTTAACCTGGATGAGTTCCGCAAACTCATTACGAGAAATAGAATGAAAGGAATTAGAGTCATAGAGATATACAGCAGGGAAAGAAACCCATCGGCCCAATCTGTCCATGCTAACCAAGCTTCCTAAACTGAACTAGTCCTATTTGCCTGTGTTTGGCCCATATCCTTCTAAACCTTCCCCATTCACATACCTATCCAAATGTTGTAATTGTACCCTCCTCTACCACCTCCTCTGGCAGCTCATTCCAAACACGCATCACCCTCTGTGTGAAAAAGTTGCCCCACAGGTCCCTTTTAAATCTTACCTTAAATTTGAATTGCATTTCTATAGCACCTTTCAGGACCTCAGCATGTCACAAAGTACTTGACAGCCAATTAATGACTCTACTGGGGTAGGGAATATTAGAACCAGAGATTTTTCTGACCAATTTAATGCAGTATGTCACCATTGTACATTTATACACTGAACCATTATGACAGTAGTTGCCAAGCTGTGTGCCGTGTAGAGCCCCCCCCCCCAAGTGTGTCGCGAAAAATGATTCAAAATGATTCAAAATTATACTCAAACCAGCCTTTGTCTTCAGCTCTGAGGTTGGCATTTCCAAGACCTGAGGAATCTGAGACAGAGCCACACATGCGAGGTTTTGATTTTATACGTTGATCAGGCCCATGCTTATGACCAATGGGACTTGGAGCTGAAGACAAATGTCCCATGCACCCGCACAGGAACTGAAAACTCAAAAAGGGCACAAAGTGAGTGGCACGGTGGTCCAGTGGTTAGCACTGCTGCCTCACGGTGCCAGGGATCTGGGTTCGATTCAGGCTTGGGTCACTGTCTATGTGGAGTCTGCACGTTCTCCCCACGTCTGCGTGGATTTCCTCTGGGTGCTCCGGTTTCCTCCCACAGTCGGAAAGATGTGCTGGTTAGGTGCGTTGGTCATGCTAAATTCTTCCTCAGTGTACCCAAAGAGGCGCCAGAGTGTGGCGACTTGGGGATTTTCATAGTAACTTCATTGCAGTGTTAATATAAGCCTATGTGTGACACCAATAAACTAATAAATAAATAATAACCCTTGGAGAAATGAGAGAGACAAGGAGGTTAAACAAAAAACAGGCAAGCGGGCAGGCATGGTGGCACAGTGGTTAACACTGCTGTCTCACAGAGCCAGGGACCCAGGTTCAAATCCCGGCTTGGGTGACTCTCTGTGTGGAGTTTGCATGTTTTCCCTCTGTCTGCATGGGTTTCCTTTGGGTGTTCCAGTTTCCTTCCACAGTCCAAAGATGTGTGGGTTAGGTGGATTGGCCATGCTAAATTGCCCCTTAGTGTCAGTAACTAACCAGCGTAAATGCATGGGATTATGGAGATAGGGTCTGAGTGGGATTGTGGTCGGTGTATACTCGATGGGCCGAATGGCCTCCTTTTGCACTGTAGGGATTCTATGATTAAAAACAAAGATCCTTGTAAGGGGAGGAGAAAGGAGGTTTGCCTCAAAAAATTGTTTTAATAGCATAGAGGTGTGCCATGACATATAGACGGTGGGAATCACTGCATTATGAGAGAAGGGACAATCTTTGGAGCCCAATTCTCTAGGATCAAACATCTATTTGAGGAGTGTGTGAGTTTGAAGATTTGTTCCTAATCGTACACAATGACTTGAATCATACTCTCCTCACAAATTTCCTCATGACAAATATTCTCATCAGGAAGTTACAGATCCAGTATTTGGTGAAGGCCTCAGCCGATTATGAGGGAATCAGTCCCAATCCTTTGTCATCTTTTTCCAAATGCGTGGGTGTCTCTTGGGAACCCACAAAAATTTAATGGACAGATTTCAAAGATTTCCTGGGTAGAAATTGCAGGATATAATTGATCCTTTGAGTCCTACATTTCTTCTGCGTGTCTTCTACCCACATGAGTTTAAAATTATGTTTCTGAAATTACAGGAATATTTCTAACAAACTAGTAGGAATCACGAACCGATGTCCGATTGAAAATACCTGCAGGATGTAGTTGAGAAGGTGCAACTGGAACTCCTTAACCCTTTCACAACTGCGCCAAAACAAATCCTAGAACATGTAACTGAGAATACCCCTCTCATGCCTGTACAATTGAAGGTTACTCGGGGCTATGAAAGGGCTGGATACCCATACATTTTCCCCCCAATTCTGATACTTCGCAAATGCACAACAGTTGCGATGTTACTGTGCGTTTAAGAAACATATTTACATCCTGTTATTTGTAAGAGGCAGTGTTTTGTTGCAATGAGTCCATTTGTCTGGAAAAACATGCAGCTCCCTGCTGGGACTGCAGGATAATAACTAATTTTAGCTAATGGTGTGTTTGTCTAAACAGAATTAACGCATTTTTGTTTACTTGATTTTTTCCCCTGGGGTTTCAGAGCAGAGTTTTGATTAGTTTGATTGGCAGAGACAGGGTCATGTGCTCAATGGGAGGAGCTAAGCTTGCAGGGAAGATTTGGAGTTCCTCTTTCATTTTTAAAACAAGCAGTTCCTGCCTTGTTCTGAAAGAAACAAGATGCGTCTTTCTGTCTCTCCCTCTCTGGATGTTGTCTTGGAGCTCCAGGGCTGGCAAACTAAGTACAAGCACAGAAGCCTGTGTTTTTGCTAACTGATTTTGAAGAGGGGTTTTAAGTCTGTAAGAGGAATATTGCTTGAGTTGGAACTCATAGGGATAGGTTAGCAGTTAAGAATTGCATCTTGCCATATTTAAGTATTGTTCAATTGTCAAATGTTACGCTAATTAATTTGTTATAGTTGAACTGTGTTGTTAAATAAAGTTTGTTTGAATTAAAGCTTCTCAGTTTGTCAGTTAAATCACACCTGCAGTAAAGCACTCTATTCTCACACTAATGCCAAAATAGCAAATTGTTGGGACTCGTCTGACTTCATAACATACCTTGGGGTTTCTGATCTGTACCCTAACATCATGCACAGTCTGATCGATGCAGGATACACCCAATGTTCTAAGGATAATGGAAACAACTTGACCCTTATAAGAAATGTGAGAAAATAAATTAATTAATTTTCTTGTTCGAATAGTTGGAATTTAAAAACTTGCAACATGAGGTGAGCTACACGATCATTCTTTGTCCCACTTTGCAGTCTAATTATACAAGTCCCCTTGCCTTACCCATTGTAAGTGTGTGGCACAGTGGTTAGCACTGCTGCCTCACAGCACCAGGGACCTGGGTTTGATTCCCGGCTTGGGTCACTGTCTGTGTGGAGTCTGCATGTTCCCTCCCTGTCTGTGTGGGGATGCTCCGGCTTCCTCCCACAGTCTGAAAGATGTGCTGGTTAGGTGCCATGCTAAATTCTCCCTCAGTGTACATGAACAGGTGCTGGAGTGTGGCGACTAAGGGATTTGCACAGTTCATAAGAACGAGGAGCAGGAGTAGGCCATCTGGCCCCTCGAGCCTACTCCACCACTCAATAAGGATCATGGCTGATCTTTTTGTGGACTCAGCTCCACTTACCCGCCCGCTCACCATAACCCTTAATTCCTTTACTGTTCAAAAATTTATCTATCCTCCCTTTAAAAACATTCAATGAGGTAGCCTCAACTGCTTCACTGGGCAGGGAATTCTGCAGATTCACAACCCCTTATGTGAAGAAGCTCTTCCTCAACTCAGTCCTAAATCTGCTCCCCCTTATTTTGAGGCCATGCCCTCTAATTCTAGTTTCACCCACCAGTGGAAACTTCAATGCAGTGTTAATGTAAGCCTACTTGTGACACTGATAAAAAAAAAATTCATATAATGTTACAACTTTCACCATGAAAGCAGATGGGATTTAAACCACTGTTTGCAATGATCAATTCACTGTCAATTCAATGAAAAAATATAAACCAATAAATTACTGCTAGTGATAGCAATAGGCCAGCGCTTAATTTATTTGCATGACATTCCAGTGTCTGCTTGTGGAGCAGGGACATTTAATCATTGAAAACAAATAGGTTAACAGCTGCCTTAGAGCAGCAGACAGAGCAGCGTCACATGAGCATGTTTAATTTTTTCACTAATATTGGCGTCAGTCATTTCTGGATTATAAAGAGACAACAGAAGCAAAGTGGAAAAGCAAAATATGGTGATCGCTGGAAATCTTTAAATAGAAAGAGGAAATGCTGGAAATATTCAGCAGGTCAGGCAGCATCTGTGGAGGGAGAAGCTGAATTAACGGACAGCAAGTAGCAGGGAAATCTGCAGCCGGGCCTACTTAATCGTGGGAGAGGCTGCCTCCAGGGGGGAGGTGGTGCGGTGGTATTATCGCTTGATTCGTAATCCAGAGAGCCAGGGTAATGCTCTGAGGACCCGGGTTTAAATCCCACCATGGCAGATGGTGAAATCTAAATCCAATAAAAAATTGGAATTAAAAGCCTAATGATGACCATGAAACCATTGTTAAAATTGTTGTAAAAACTCATTTGGTTCATTAATGTCCTCCAGGGAAGGAAAAATGCTTACCTACATGTGACTCCAGATCCACAGCAATGTGGTTGACTCTTAAGATGTCCTCAGGGATGGGCAATAAAGGCTGGTCCAGCCAGCGACACCCACGTCCCATGAATGAATAAAAAAAACCATAAATCTCCCAGGGGACAGCAAATGCCCACTATGAAATTGGAGGCAAGAGCAGGCGCATGGGGGAAGCAAGCCCATTCAGTGCAGGCTGTCAATTAGCCTGTTTGATTAGCCAATTAACACCAATTATACCTCATCATCTGGAATTTAATGACTTTCCATGCCTCCACAAGGTCACCAGGCAAACCCTTAACCCTGTCAGGATTGTCTGCTAGAGGGGCTGGGGGTTGTGAGTCTCTCTTTCAAAGGAACTTGGAGCCCCATCAAAGGACCCAGCATTGGACAAAGGAGTGGGCATGGAAAGCCATCCATCTTCTGCTCTCTCTCTTCCAACCTGCCAAGTCCCCTTTCCTGTGACTCCCCTCACTCACCTGTGCCTTTAAGCGACACATTTATGTCTTATTTCTTGTCCTCTCTGCTCCCGGTGATGATGACTGGAATGGAATCCAATTGTCCGCTAGGTCTTGGCAGGTGGGCTTTCTTTCCCAGTATCCTGAATCATGGGGAAGGCCTTAGGCTGGCACTTAATCCTGTTGGATCTCCCCCTTCAGAGTCCAAGTGGATTTCCCAATGGTTTGCCAATTGATGGGATGAACCCAAATTAATTACATTAAATTCCACCCAATATTTCAGGTCGATGACCTATCATCCTTCCATCGGAGTGAAATATTGATTTGAACACTCCCCACATTAAAACAGTCTTGGGTTTTCTGTTTTTCATTATACAACTTGAAATAATATGCTAGTAAATGTTCTTTTCCACTTACAATTACTGTCCACAAACCAGGAACTATTTTTTTAAGTGCTTTCTCCGCAGTACCATATAATCATGTCCTAGCTGACTGATGTGCTGTGGAATGAATTGATGTCTCTGCCCTGAACTCCTTCTCTTTCTCTCTGAGGCACTTCTCTATAAGAATCCAGCGCATTATTTTACTATTCAATGGCAGCTGGAAAACTGCTAAACAGGAAAGTTAAATCCACTCGTGGTCATCACACGATGGATCATAATGAATTCAAAGGCTTGGGATTTTTTTTGACGTTAGATTGATACATCATGGAGGAATGCAGAAATCACATTTATTGTAACACCTGTCACAATCCTTGAATGTCCCAAAGTGCTTCATGGCCAATGACTTACTTTCTGAAATATCATCAATGCCGTAATGTCAGGAACACAACAGTCAACAAGCACACATGAAGGTTCCCCCAAAACAGAAATGAGATGGTTAACCGGTCAATCCATTTCTGTGGTGTTAATCGAGGAATAAATATGAATCATAGAATCCCTACAGTGCAGAAGGAGGTTATTCGGCCCATCAACTCTGCACCGACCACAATTTCACCCAGGCCCTATTCCTGTAACGCCTCATATTTACCCTTCTAATCTCCCTGACATTAGGGTTAATTTACCATGGTCAATCCACTAACCTGCGCATCTTTGGACTGTGGAAGGAAACCCACGCAGACACAGGGAGAACGTGCAAACTCCACACAGACAGTCACCCGAGGCTGGAATTGAATCTGGGTCCCTGGCGCTGTGAGGCAGCAGTGCTAACCACTCTGCCGAGCCAGGAGATTGAAAGAAATCTCTCTGGTGTATTCACAGAATCCCTTGTGTACAAAAAGAGGCCATTTGGCCCATCGAGCCTGCACCGACAATAATCCCACCCCATCCCCAGTAACCCACATATTTACCCTGCTAATCTCCGCAAATCTAGGGTCAATTTAACATGGCCAATCAACCTAACCCGCAGATCTTTGGACTGTGGGAGGAAACTGGAGCACGCGGAGGAAACCTATGCAGAGACGGGGAGAATGTACAAACTCCATGCAGACAGTGACCCAAGCCGAGAATCGAACCTGGCTCCCTGGCAGCAGTGCTAACCACTGTGCCACTGTGCCACTGTGCCACTGTGCCGCCCATGCAGATGGTGCCAGTTTTGGAAAAAGTAGATTTAGCGCATACTTTGAAAGCCTATTATCATTGCTATGCAGATTCAGGAAACAATTCTGTATAAAAATGGCCAGGGTTTTAGGAAGTGTTGGCAGTCCCTCTCACAACTTCGCCCCTGTGACCTTGGAGGCCGTGATCAGAATTTTGGATTCGTTTTTTAAAATTAATGTCACGGGATGTGGGCATTGCTGGCAAGGCCAGTATTTATTGCCCGTCCCTAGTTGCCCCTCAGAAGGTGGTGGTGAGCTGCCTTCTTGCAATAGCTGATGTAGGTACACCCACACTGCTGTGAGGGAGGGAGATCAGGATTTTGACCCAGAACTTCTGGCCCCCATTCGGTGGACTGGCAGCTCTTCAGTCCTGGTGTTGCCGTGGGGAGCCATACCACCCGGGTGTGAGCCCTCCCCTGCCTCCCAACCTGCTCCAGCCAGGGCCATAAAATTCCACTCAATGGATCTGACTCTGGACAATAAAAAGCTGCTTCAGTTGTGAAACATTGCTCCAGGAATTGCACAAGAAGAAACCAGGAGCAGCTGGTGCCTATTCCCAGGAATGTGTGGGGAAGGGTGAATGTGAATCAGTTCCCACTACTCCATGATGAAATGTATTGGAACTTGAATCTAACACTGTTAATGTCTTTAGCTGTTCACATCTGTTCATCCACCTATAAGACAAGAGTGAGTATCTGCATTGTTCGGTATTAAGTTACGCAGTTGTCTGATGTTTGTTTTTGCACCAAACATACATTTTCTTTCAGACAGTGAGCAAATAGCTCTGCTATAGATAATTACAATTGTGATGTTGTGAGCTTCACCCGAGGTAAACTCCAACTCATTCATGACTTTGCCACCTATGTCTGTTGTCATACACCTTTGAGAAATAGCAGCATGATATTGTTTGAAGGAAAGTGTGTCAGAGGGGGTCCAGCCTCAGTTTCACTTCAGCCTGGAGCAGAGCACACACACACGCAAACACCACACACCTACACACACATAGAAAAATAGAAACTAGAAGTAGGCGTAGGCCATTTGGCCCTTCGAGCCTGCTCCGCCATTCATTTTGATCATGGCTGATCATCAAATTCAATATCCTGATCCCCCCTTCCTCCCATTTCCCTTGATCCTTTAGCCCAAGAGCTATATCTAATTTCTTCTTGAAATCAGACAACGTTTTGGCCTCAACTACTTTCTGTGATAATGAATTCCACACATTCACCACCCTCTGGGTGAAGAAATTTCTCCTCATCTCAATTCTAAAAGGTTTATCCCTTATCCTCAAATGAAGACCCCTAGTTCTGGACTCCCCCCACCATCGGGAACATTCTTTCTGAATCTACCCTGTCTAACCCTGTTAGAATTTTATAAGTTTCCATGAGATCCCCTCTCACTCTTCTAAACTCCAAACTTCACCCAGAGGGTGGTGGATGTGTGGAATTCACTACCACAGAATGTAGTTGAAGCCAAAACGTTGTCTGAGTTCAAGAAGAAATTAGATATAGCTCTTGGGGCTAAAGGGATCAAGGGATATTCCTCAAAGGTGTATTACAACAGACTAACCGACTTAGTCTCTCCTCATATAGAAACCCTACAGTGCAGAAGGAGTCCATTCGGCCCATCGAGTCTGCACCGACCACAATCCCACCCAGGCCCTACCCCCACATATTTTACCTGCTAATCCCTCTAACCTACGCATCTCTGGACTCTAAGGGGCAATTTTTAACCTGGCCAATCAACCGAATCCACACATCTTTGGATATGACAGAGCTGCTATCCCAGGAATCAACACACCAGTCCTGTACCCTTATGTAATGATAACTAAACATGAACATGTATTTTAAATTGTTATAGAACATAGAACATAGATCATAGAAAGCCACAGCACAAACAGGCCCTTCGGCCCACAAGTTGCGCCGATCACATCCCCACCTCTAGGCCTATCTATAGCCCTCAATCCCATTAAATCCCATGTACTCATCCAGAAGTCTCTTAAAAGACCCCAACGAGTTTGCCTCCACCACCACCGACGTCAGCCGATTCCACTCACCCACCACCCTCTGAGTGAAAAACTTACCCCTGACATCTCCTCTGTACCTACCCCCCAGCACCTTAAACCTGTGTCCTCTCGTAGCAACCATTTCAGCCCTTGGAAATAGCCTCTGAGAGTCTACCCTATCCAGACCTCTCAACATCTTGTAAACCTCTATCAGGTCACCTCTCATCCTTCGTCTCTCCAGGGAGAAGAGACCAAGCTCCCTCAACCTATCCTCATAAGGCATGCCCCCCAATCCAGGCAACATCCTTGTAAATCTCCTCTGCACCCTTTCAATGGCTTCAACATCTTTCCTGTAATGAGGTGACCAGAACTGCGCGCAGTACTCCAAGTGGGGTCTAACCAGGGTCCTATAAAGCTGCAGCATTATCTCCCGACTCCTAAACTCAATCCCTCGATTAATGAAGGCCAGTACGCCGTACGCCTTCTTGACCGCATCCTCCACCTGCGAGGCCGATTTAAGAGTCCTATGGACCCGGACCCCAAGGTCCTTCTGATCCTCTACACTGCTAAGAATGGTACCCTTCATATTATACTGCTGCTTCATCCCATTGGATCTGCCAAAATGGATCACCACACACTTATCCGGGTTGAAGTCCATCTGCCACTTCTCCGCCCAGTCTTGCATTCTATCTATGTCTCGCTGCAACTTCTGACATCCCTCCAAACTATCCACAACACCACCTACCTTGGTGTCGTCAGCAAACTTACCAACCCATCCCTCCACTTCCTCATCCAGGTCATTTATGAAAATGACAAACAGCAAGGGTCCCAGAACAGATCCCTGGGGCACTCCACTGGTCACTGACCTCCATGCAGAGAAAGACCCCTCCACAGCCACTCTCTGCCTTCTGCAGGCAAGCCAGTTCTGGATCCACAAGGCAACAGCCCCTTGGATCCCATGCCCTCTCACTTTCTCAAGAAGTCTTGCATGGGGGACCTTATCGAACGCCTTGCTGAAGTCCATATAGACCACATCCACCGCTCTTCCTTCGTCAATGTGTTTGGTCACATTTTCAAAGAACTCAACCAGGCTCGTAAGGCACGACCTGCCCTTGACAAAGCCGTGCTGACTACTTTTGATCATACTAAACTTCTCTAGATGATCATAAATCCTGTCTCTCAGGATCCTCTCCATCAACTTACCAACCACTGAGGTTAGACTCACCGGTCGGTAATTTCCCGGGCTGTCCCTGTTCCCTTTCTTGAATATAGGGACCACATCTGCAATCCTCCAATCCTCCGGAACCTCTCCCGTCTCCATCGACGATGCAAAGATCATCGCCAAAGGCTCCGCAATCTCCTCCCTCACCTCCCACAGTAACCTGGGGTACATCCCATCCGGTCCCGGCGACTTACCAACCTTGATGCCATTCAATAGTTCCAACACATCCTCTTTCTTTATGTCCACATGCTCGATCCTTTCTGTCCACCGCAAACCAGCAGTACAACCACCCAGATCCCTTTCCACCGTGAATACCGAGGTAAAGTATTCATTAAGCAGCTCCGCCATTTCTAACGGTTCCGCACAAACTTTTCCCCCTTCACCTTTTAAAGGTCCTATGCCTTCACATCTCATCCTTTTACTCTTGACATATTTGTAGAAAGCCTTGGGATTCTCCTTAATCTTACCCGCCAAGGCCTTCTCATGACCCCTTCTCGCTCTCCTAATTTCCTTCTTAAGCTCCTTCCTACATCCCGTATACTCCTCTAAATCCTTAACACATTGGAAACATAAAAACATAGAAAGAAAGAAACTCAGAGCAGGAGTAGGCCATTCGGCCCTTCAAGCCTGCTCAGCCATTCAATATGATCATGGCTGATCCTCTATCTCAATGCTATATTCCCACTCCCTTCCCGTACCCCTTGATGCCATTAAAATCTAAAATATTATCTATCTCTTTCTTGAATACATTTAATGAGTTGGGCTCCACAGCCCCCTGTGGTAGAGAATTCTACAGGTTCACTACCCTGTGAGTGAAGAAAGTTTTCCTCACCTCAGTCCTACATGACTTACCCAGTATCCTGAGACTGTGTCCCCTAGTTAGAGATTCCTCAATCAGGAAAAATGTCCCCCCTTCATCTGGTCTGTCCAGCCCTGTGAGAGTTTTATATGCTCCAACCCGATCTCCTCTCATCCTCCTAAGCTCTAGTGAATACAGGCCCAGTCGAAGCAATCTCTCCTCATAGGACAGTCCCATTAACCCCAGTATCAGTCCAATGATCCTCTGCTGCACTCACTCTGTGGCAAGTGCATCCTTTCATAAGTAGGGAGACCATACCACACTCCATGTGAGGTCTCACCAAGGCCATGAATAATTGCAGTAAGACATCTCTACTTCTGAACCCAAGTGCTCTTGCAATGAAGGCCAACGTACCATTTGCCCTCCTAATTGCTTGCTGCGCCTGCCTCTCCACTTTCATTGACTTGGGAGAAAGTATCTTTGAAACGGTGAATGTTGTAACATGCCTTTAAGCGATACCGTAATATCACTTTAAGGGAATTGTGATCCAAGTTCAGTTTCACTTTGGCCTGGAGCAGAACACTGGCACACAGCTCTGCAGCCCTGATGTCCTCAAGCATTCTGTCCAGTACATATGATCCTACATTTCAAGAATTAATAAATTAACGTGGTTGCACAATCCTTTATGAGTGGTTGGTGCCTGTATATCATAGAATCATAGAACTTCTACAGTGCAGAAGAGGCCATTTGGCCCATCGAGTCTGCACCGACTCTCTGACAGAGCATCTTACCTAGGCCCTCTACCCCGCTTTATCCCCGTAACCCCACACACTTCCCATAACTAATCCATCTAACCTACACATCTTGGATCAATGATGGGCAATTTAGCATGGCCAATCCACCTAACCTGCACATCTTTGGACTATGGGAGGAAACTGGAGCACCCGGAGGAAACCCACACAGGCACGGGAAGAAGGTGCAGACCCCACACAGACAGACACCGGAGGTCGGAATTGAACCCTGGTCCCCGGACAACACCCTCTTTTGAGTTTTTGCATGCTCTCCATTCTTGCATTAAAGGGTCGCGGGGCTGAATGGCCTCCTCCTCGTTTGACTGAACCATGCAGCATGTGCCAGTATTGTGAAAGAATCCATTTCGACCCACTTCCCCAGCTCTTTCCCCAAGGACCCCTCAAATGTTTCCGTTCAGGAATATGTCAGCTTCCCTGTTGAAAATTTACCATTGAATCTGTTTCCATCCCACCCTTTCAGGCAGCACTTTCCAGCCTTTGCTGCATAACAGAAATCTGACACATGTTGCAAGAAATCTGTGTCATAAGAATCTAGTTTTTCCACAATTACCTCAGACCTTATTAGCAAAAATGCGTTACCAGCACCATTGCAGAACAGACAAAAATGGCCAACTCTGAGGTTAAACTGTTCAAGTTCTTTGTCATTTGCCAGAAAGTATTCTAAAAGCAGCAAAATATTGCCAGAAAATGTCTGAGAGGCCTAGTTAACACATCAAAAACAAGGCTCAAATGTTTTGTGCATCCATTTGCATTAACTATCATCTACACTGCTTCTCTCATATACTGATTACAGAATCCCTACAGTGCAGAAGGAGGCTATTCAGCCCATTGAGTCTGCACTGACTGTGGTCCTGTGACACAGGCCCTCCCCTCCACCCTATTCCCCACAACCCCACGTCTAACTCACCTAACTTTCATACCTTTGGGTGCTGCCAATGCTGCAATTTAGATTGGCTAATCCACCTAACCTTTGGAATGTGGGAGGAAACCCACGCAGACACAGGGAGAACGTGCAGACTCCACGCAGACAGCCACCCGAGGCCGGAATCGAATCCAGGTCCCTGACGCTGAGAGGTAGCAGTGCTAACCACCCCGCCGCCGTGCTGCCCAGTAGAACATGTGCTAATCAGTGTGTGGTGGACCTCAGTTGTGCCTTTGTCCTATATGGACCACCGTTGTGTGTGTTTGTCATACCTGGACACATCCCCTTCCAGTTTGGTTCCTCCCCTCAGCACCTAGTATAAAGGTGGCTGTCTCCTCCCCCTTGTTCAGTCCAGGTCGGTTAATTGTTGGGATCTGCTCCTGATTCTGTTGTGAATAAAAGCCTACACTTATATTGGCATATCGGTAGTCTTTCGCCTTATTGATAGTGCATCACAGTGGAACACAATTAGAACAAAATAGCTGCCTAACCTAAAAGATCTCTAATTCATGATGTTTTTCACTCAAAAATGGTAATCATTTCAATGGTGCGTGTTACTCAAAGCATATTAAATAGTTATGAATCACACAGAGTACAGAGTCTGGTCTATGATCCAGTTAGGAGGAAATGGCCTCAATTGTGGCTGGCCGCATTCACACTGCAAATATTTGCAATTGGTCAGCACAAAGAAACCTATACTATGAATGCAAATCAGAAAGGCTGATTGGTTAAACGGTAAAAACTTCATTCATAAAGTTTATGCAAGTGATTATGCAAATAGTAAACAGTAAAAGAAAATCCTGAAGCATTTAGTCTTTATTACAGCTGCACATTTCTTCAGCTGATATTGATTTCACTGCCTTATTGTTTCATTAATAACTGCTAGACAGCAAGAAAATGCCTGTGGCTGCTTGACTTCCTCCCATGGTGCTCATAACTCATCGGTGATTGGTTGAGCTGTCTTTCATCTTGCTAAAGCTCTAATCAGCGTTACCGCCTTAGAGGGTGCGCGCGTATTCAATCTGCACACTGAGGATCCAGTATGTGGCTGGCTGAATTTATTGGCACCAGCTACTGATATCAGATGAAGGCGTTGAGGCATGATAACTATGGGAAAGACAAGGGAACAGCTGGAACAGCTGGTTTACAAGGAAAGTCTGCAACAAACGACAACAAATTTACTCTAGTAGAAGTGAATTTGTTTTACGGATCATACCACCATATGGTTTCCATTTCCATCTGGTTTCTCCGCAATGTTAACCATTTCACTGTTGAAGGATGCATGGCACAAAGTGGAACTTAGGCATTTTCTTCAGAACACCTTCACTCCACAATTACACCAGGTACAATCCAGGCCCATTTCTGGTCCTGAGATCAATTCCCGTGAGTTATGTCGGAAAAGAAGTCAAATGGCATTTTGAAAGTCAACAAGGAATTTGCATTCATGCACGATCTTTGAAACATCCCCAGGCAACTCACAGGAACATCATCAGTCAAAACCGACACTGAGCCAAGCAAGAGGACGTTAGGAAAGGATGTAAGAACATTCCAAACTGTTCCAAACCCACGATCACTTCCATCTAGGAGGACAAGGGTAGCGGATACATGGGAACACCACCACCTTAAAGTTCCTTTCCAAGCCACTCATCATCCTGATTTGATAAGTAGTCTCACAACACCAGGTTAAAATCCAACAGGTTTATTTGGTAGCACGAGTTTTCGGAGCACCGCCCCTTCATCAGGTGAGAGCGGCGCTCTGAAAGCTCGTGCTACCACATAAACCTGTTGGACTTTAACCTGGTGTTGTGAGACTACTTACTGTGCCTACCCCAGTCCAACGCCGGCAACTCCACATCATCCTGACTTGGAAATATATTGCCGTTCCTTCGCAGTAGCTGGATCAAAATCCTGGAATTCCCTCTCTAACGGCATTATGGGTTAAACCACAGCACGTGGATTGCAGCAATTCAAGAAGGCAGCTCACCACCATCTTCTCAAGGGCAACTAGGGATGAGTAATAAATGCTGGCCTAGCCAGCGACGCCCATGTCCCACAGATAAATAAAAACAAATAAGAACTAGGAGCAGGAGTAGGCAATCCAGCCCCTCGAGCCTGCTCCACCATTTAATACGATTGTGGCTAGTCTCATCTCAGCCTCAACTCCACTTTCTTGCCTGTTCTCCATAACCCTTCAACCCCCGACTAATTAAAACTCTGTCTATCTCCTCCTTAAATTTACTCAATGTCCCAGCACCCACTGCACTCTAGGGTAGTAAATTCCACAGAATCACAACCCCTTGAGAGAAGTAATTTTTCCTCATCTCTGTTTTAAATTTGCTACCCCTTATCCTAAAACTATGACCCCACAAGCGGAAGTATCCTCTCTACGTCCACTTTGTCAGTCCCCTTAATTATCATATATACCTCAATTAGGTTTCCTCTCATTTTCCTCAACTCTTGAGGGTAATAAACTTTTATTCAGGTTTTGCAATGTCCCATTGTTCAGAACATTTTTAAACAGGCACTCAGAGTAAGTAAAATAATCACCTCTCAATTGACAAGATTATCATTTATCAAATGAAAGGACCTTTTCAATATTTCTCTACCTCATTCAAAAAAGTCAACCATTATCATTTGAACAATCACTGTAATTAAGTTGCTTAAATTGACGGATGAATATCATTCTGTGATTTCAAGAAGAAATTAGATATAGTTCTTGGGGCCAAAGGGATCAAGGGATATTGCAGGGGGGTGGGGGGAGGGGGGGGGGCGGCGGAGAGGGGATCAGGATATTGAATGTGATGATCAGCCACGATCAAAATGGGGCAACACTGTGGCACAGTGGTTAGCACTGCTGCCTCACAGCGCCAGGGACCCGGGTTCAATTCTTGGCTTGGGTCCCTGTCTGTGTGGAGTTTGCACGTTCCCCCAGTGTCTGCGTGGGTTTCCTCCCATAGTCTGAAAGAAGTGCAGGTTAGGTGCTTTGGCCAAGCTAAATTCTCTCTCAGTGTACCCGAACAGGCGCCGGAGTGTGGTGACTAGGGGATTTTCACAGTAACTTTATTGTGACACAAATAAGCTAAACAAAATAAATAAACTAAATGGATGATGGAGCAGGCTCCGATGATCTACTCCTGCTTCTAGTTTCTATGTAATATTGGTTTTTTGATACTTGTTCAGACTATTCAGATTAAGACAGGCACATAGAATCATAGAATCCTACAGTGCAGAGAGAGGCCATTTGGCCCAGCGAGTCTGCACCGACCACAATCCCACCCAGGCCCTATCCCCATTACCCCATGTATTTAAGCTAGCTGGTCCCCCTGACACTAAGGGGCAATTTAGCATGGCCAATCCACCCTAACCCGCTCATCTTTGGAGTGTGGGAGGAAACTGGAGTACCCGGAAAGAACCCACGCAGACACAGGGAGAACGTGCAAACTCAACACAGACAGTGACCCAAGTCGGGAATCAAACCTGGGTCCCTGCTGCTGTGAGGCAGCAGTGCTAACCACTGTGCCACCGTGCTGCCCCATAACTAACGTTCTGTGACCTATAGCACAGTAAACAATTTTGATTATTGTCACTGTTTGAGCCAAAAGTCATTTAAGGATGCCACCTCAGAGAGGTTTGGCCACAAACATGAGTTTTATTTTGTTGGAAAGAACTGATTGCATTTACAGGCAAAGTTACCCAGAGATCATCAAAACATATTTCACTGCATCAGTTGCTTTTGGGAGAGCGTTGGTGGCTACATTTTCATTTGTTCCAGCTGACAAGTGTCGACCACATGCTCCTGCAGTGAAGTGCTATGCACTGGAATAATGTTAGCAAAAAATATATATTCACAGAATGGATCCTTTTGGGCAGAGGAGGGGAAACTGTTAACAGTTTATTGTGAATATTTTCTTTCAAAGGCAAGATAAAGCCTGCTTAGATGTCAGACTTCAGGACGACATTGCTCAAACAGTCCCCTGCACTGGTTTGAATAACCAAAGCAGACAGCACACCACAAGTTCCTACGAAGATCTTCATTCAAAGCAGTTGGAACAGTTTGTATGAGCAGTCTTGTTCGACAGCTATTGTTACCACTTGGAAAGCAACACCTCTGATTTGCCATCATAATGGGGGGGGAGAAAGAAAGCACAGGCAACATATACCAATCATTTGAGGCAAGAGTAGTACAAATGATTGGGATGGCCCAAGTGGATAGGATGACTAGCATCAGCCAATTACCTCATTGATTCGAGTTGTTTTCTTGTTCACATGAACTGAAATGAACACATTCTTTTCACAAGCATCCACTCCCTCCACCACCGACGCTCAGTAGCAGCAGTGTGAACCAGCTTTGACTTTGAACCAGCTTTGACAAAGGGTCGTCTGGACTCGAAACGTCAGCTCTTTTCTCTCCTTACAGATGCTGCCAGACCTGCTGAGATTTTCCAGCATTTTCTTTTTGGAACCATCTACAAGATGCACTGCAGCAATTCACCAAGGATCCTTAGACAGCACCTTCCAAACCCACAACCACTTTTTTCTTGCACGCTTCACAGACAAAAACATACCATTTATATAGTACATGGGGAAGAAGGAAAAGAAAGGATGCTGAACATAGTGTTGCAGTTACAGATAGGGTAAAGAGAAAGATTTGTCAAAGTGGATAATGATGTAGTTGATTCTGAGACCAGGGTCCTGAATCTCAATACAGTTATCCATGATGGTATGAGGCATGAATTGGCCATGATGGACTGGGAAACATTACTGAAAGGAAAGACAGTGGACAGGCCATGGCAGGCATTTAAAGAACAAATAGGTGAACTCCAGAAGTTGTTTATTCCTGTTTGGCACAAGAGTGGTGAGGGAATTGTGGCCGAACCATGACTTACAAGGGAAATTAGAGATAGTATCAGATTCAAGGAAGAAGCATACAAATTTTCAAGACAAAGCAATAGGCCTGAGGACTGGGAGCAGTTTAAAATTCAGCAAAGGGGAACCAAGGGATTGATTAAGAAGGGAAAAATAGAGTATGAAAGTAAGCTAGCGGGGAACATAAAAACTGACTGTAAAAGTTTCTATAGATATGTAAAGAGAAAAAGATTGACAAAAACAAATGTAGGCTCCTTACAGTCAGAAATGGGAGAATTCAACGGGGAATAAAGAAACGGCTGAGGAATTAAATTTGTACTTGGCTTCAGTCTTCACAAAGGAAGACATGAATAATGTACCAGAATTGCTGAGAGAAACATGTTTTAGTGAGGAACTGAAGAAAATCAGCATTAGTAGAGAAATGGTTTCGGGGAAATTGTTGCGTTTGAAGGTGGATATATCTCCAGGTTCTGATAATCTTCATCCCAGAGTACTTAAGGAAGTGGCCTTGGAAATAATAGATCCATTAGTGGTAATTTTCCAAAATGATTTGAACTCTGGAATAGTGCCTACAGATTGGAGGGTAGCTAATGAAAGTTCGCTAATCAAGAAGTGATAGAGAGAAAACTATAGACCAGTGAGCCTAACGTCGGTACTGGGAAAGTTGCTAGAGTCCATTATCAAGGATTTCTAACTCGGCATTTGGAAGGCAGTGGTATAATCAGACAAAGTCAGCATGGATTTACAAAAGGGAAACCATGTTTGACGAATCTATTGGAATTCTTTGAGGATGTAACCAGTAGAGTTGACCGAGGAGAACCAGTGGATGTGGTTTACTTAGACTTTCAGAAGGCTTTCGACAAGCTCTCACATAACAGACTACTAAGTAAAGTTAAAGCACATGGGATTGCAGGTAATGTCTTGAGATGGATAGAAAGCTGGTTAGCAGATGGGAAGCAAAGAGTTGGCATAAATGGGTCTTTTTCTGATTGGCAGTCAGTGACTAGTGGGGTTCCGCAGGGATCTGTGTTCCCCCAACTGTTCACATTGTATATTAATGATTTGGAAGAGGGAGCTGAATGTATTATCTGGGCGGCATGTTGGCACAGTGGTTAGCACTAGTGCCTCACAGCTCCAGGGACCTGGGTTCGATTCCCGGCTTGGGTCACTGTCCGTGTGGAGTTTGCATGTTCTCCCCATGTCTGCGTGGGTTTCCTCCACGTGCTCCGGTTTCCTCCCACAGTCCAAAGATGTGCGGGTTAGGTTGATTGGCCATGCTAAAATTGACCCTAGTGTCAGGAGGATTAGCAGGGTATATGTGTGGGGTTATGGGAACAGGGCCTGGATGGGATTGTGGTCGGTATAGACTCAATGGGCCGAATGGCCTCTTTCTGTACTGTAGGGATTCTATAATTTTATAATCTCCAAATTTGCAGATGATACAAAGTTGGGTGGGAGGGTGAGCAGTGAGGGGGGTTCAGAGATTCTTCAATGTGATTTGGACAGGCTGAGTGTGTGGGCATCTGCATGGCAGATGCAGCATAAAGTAAGTGCACAGGGACAGCAGGCAGTAAAGAAAGCAAATGGTATGTTGGCCTTCATAGCGAGAGGATTTGAGTATAGGGATAGGGATGTTTTGCTGCAATTGTATAGGGCGTTGGTGAGGCCACATCTGGAGTATTGTGTGCAGTTTTGGAGTCCTTGTCTGAGGAAGGATGTCCTTGCTATGGAGGGAGTGCAGCGAAGGTTTACCAGGCTGATTCTTGGGATGGCAAGTCTGTCATATGCGGAGAGATTAAGTTGGTTAGGATTATATTCACTGGGGTTTAGAAGAGTGGGAGGGGATTTCTTAGAGACTTATAAAATTATAACAGGGTTAGACAGGGTAGATTCAGAAAGAATGTTCCCGATGGTGGGGGAGTCCAGAACTAGGGGTCACAGTATGAAGATAAAGGGAAACCCTTTTAGAACTGAGGTGAGGAGAAATTTCTTCACCCAGAGGGTGGTGAATGTGTGGAATTCACTACCACAGAATGTAGTTGAGGCCAAAACGTTGTGTGATTTCAAGAAGAAATGAGATATAGTGCTTGGGGCTAAAGGGACCAAGGGATATGGGGGGAAGGAGGGGTCAGAATTTGAATTCGATGATCAACCATGATCAAAATGAATGGTGAAGCAGGCTCGAAGGGCCGAATGGCCTACTCCTGTTTCTATTTTCTATGTTTCTATGTTTCTACCAGCTTAAAATATAATAAGTCCATTCAGAAGTCTGATGGCACGTGTTGGTATGTGTTCTCAGACTTTTCTATCTTATTCCTGACGGAAGAAGGTGAAAGAGAGTATGCCCAGGGCACATGGGGGCCTTGATTATGCTGGCTGCTTTCCTGAGGGGGGGGAACTGTCCCAACGTCTACGTGGCGCGGGGGGAATGGGAGTGGGGGCGGAAGAAAGGAAACGCCCCGGAGCCTGTGTAGCGGGGTGAACGCCCCGGGGCCTGTGTAGCGGGGTGAACGCCCCGGGGCCTGTGTAGCGGGGTGAACGCCCCGGGGCCTGTGTAGCGGGGCGAACGCCCCGAGGCCTGTGTAGCGGGGCGAACGCCCCGAGGCCTGTGTAGCGGGGCGAACGCCCCGAGGCCTGTGTAGCGGGGCGAACACCCTGGAGCCTGTGTAGCGGGGCGAACGCCCCGGGGCCTGTGTAGTGGGGTGAACGCCCCGGGGCCTGTGTAGTGGGGTGAACGCCCCGGGGCCTGTGTAGTGGGGCGAACGCCCCAAGGCCTGTGTAGCAGGGCGAACGCCCTGGGGCCTGTGTAGTGGGGTGAACGCCCCGGGGCCTGTGTAGTGGGGTGAACGCCCCGGGGCCTGTGTAGTGGGGTGAACGCCCCGGGGCCTGTGTCGCGGGGCGAACGCCCCGGGGCCTGTGTCGCGGGGCGAACGCCCCGGGGCCTGTGTAGTGGGGTGAATGCCCCGGGGCCTGTGTCGCGGGGCGAACGCCCCGGGGCCTGTGTCGCGGGGCGAACGCCCCGGGGCCTGTGTAGTGGGGCGAACGCCCCGGGGCCTGTGTAGTGGGGCGAACGCCCCGGGGCCTGTGTAGTGGGGTGAACGCCCCGGGGCCTGTGTCGCGGGGCGAACGCCCCGGGGCCTGTGTAGTGGGGTGAACGCCCCGGGGCCTGTGTAGTGGGGCGAACGCCCCGGGGCCTGTGTAGTGGGGTGAACGCCCCGGGGCCTGTGTAGTGGGGCGAACGCCCCGGGGCCTGTGTAGTGGGGTGAACGCCCTGGGGCCTGTGTCGCGGGGCGAACGCCCCGGGGCCTGTGTCGCGGGGCGAACGCCCCGGGGCCTGTGTCGCGGCGCTCCAACAAACTACAAGTGTCAATAGATGGGAGGCTGGTTTGCGTGATGGACTGGGCTACGTTCACAACCCTTTGTAGTTTTTTGCAGTCTTGGTTAGAGCTGGAGTCGTACCAAGCTATGATGCACCTGGAAAGCACACTTTCTATGGTGCACCTGTAAAGGTTGGTCAGAGTCGTAGTGGACATGCTGAATTTCCTTAACCTCCTGCCAAAGTAGAGGCATTAGTGGGCTTTCTTCACTGTAGTGTCAGCGTGGAGGGACCAGGACAGTTTGTTAGTGATCAGGACACCGAGAAACCTGAAGCTCTCGACCATTTCCACTTTATCACTGTTATATTACATAATTAAACATTTACCCATAGGACTACATTTTTTTAGGTCATCTGCTTGTGACTGGTTTTGCATATCATCAGATTCTCTGTCGAATATATTGATAAGAAATAAGGCCATGTCTATTCAGTTTAATATATTAAAATGGTGATAATCAAGAATAAATCAATGACAAAACTGAGTATTGTCGACATCTATGTGGAGACACAGACAATGGAGTTTAAAGATGCTTGATGGTGAGGGTGATTCGCCCATCCCACTGTGCTGATTTTTTAGCTCAGTGGGCCGAGGGAATCGCATAGGGGTGCTGCACGGGATTCGGGCGAGCGTTCGCGCCCCGATAGCGTCTCCCAGCGCCAAATTTCCAGTGTGGTCCGCTCCCTGTGGGGAGGCAGGGCTCGCATTCAAATTATATTTTAAATATCATTTAAATGCTATTCACGGGCCTGGGACTGACTTCTCCGGGTCCAGTGGCCTCTCCCATCCCACCAGAATGTTTCACCTCTGCGGGACTGAGAGTAGCTCCCCACCTTTGGGGAGCTGGCAGCCTGACCCCGTTGGAGTGAAGGGGGTCAATCGGGGCCCCCAGGGGGTCGAGTGGTTGGGGGGGGGGGGGGTAGTGTCCCCTGGGCATGGGTACACTGGCTGCGCCAGCCTGTGCTCCCTGGCACTACCCAAAGGGGCAAAGTGCCCATGCCCAGGGGCACCTTGGCGCTGTCCACCGGGCATGGGACAATTGCAAGGGGGTGGGACATACGGGGGGGGGGGGCGGGCCTAGGGGATGATTGGTGGGGGTGAGGGGGTCCCACTACCACTCTACATTGGATTTGATGGGGGCAGGAGGAAGGCCAACAATCGTATTGGACTGGGGTGAGGGCGGGGCGGCGGGGGGGTGGTGGGTGGTGGGTGAGGGCGGGGGGGGGTGCGTGGGTGAAGGCAGGGGGTGGGTTCTCCCAGTGGTGGGGGAATGTCTGCCTGTGGGGGCGCCTGCACTACGGGGGGGGGGTGGGGGGGGGGGGGGGTGGAAGGGGATTGGCACTGTGCGTGGGGGCAGGGTGCTGGGGATCGGGGCGGTTCGGGACGGGGAGGGGTGGGCCGAGGAATTGCTGGGGGGGGCTATGATCAGGCTGTGGGGGGTTCGGGGGGCAGAACTGCGGGGGCCTGGGCTGGCCAGCAAATGGGAGACTGACAGTTTGGGGCCACTGCACATTCGCAGAGACCCGCTGGTTTCAGCCTCCCAGGTGGGAATAGGCTCCCTGAAATCTAATGATACTCACACTAGTGGCCTCTGCAGTGCACAGAGTGTGGGAGATTCTAGTCTGAACTCCCACTAAAAAAAAAACAGCATGAATTACTCCAGTTTTCCCGCGAATTCGACACTTCGAATTTTTTTGGGAGAATTCCACCTGAGCTCTGCTGATAACTGGCATTCAATAAGACTCACACCCGTAACAAGATGAAGATGTCATGAGAAAGACTGGAAGCAAAATAATTAAGGGCAATATTTAGGCAAATCATAATCATAGAATCGAAGCAAATTATGGTACACTGTATTGATACTTGCCTTATAGCTACGCTGCAATCTTCATTGCTTAGCCTCCTGGTTTGATCATCAGATAAAGAACCCAGTGTTAAGGCAGAGGGACAGATATGTTTGCTCAAACAGGTAGCCAGCCTATATGGACATAGGGTTGCATTAATTACAGATTTATACAATTCAACTGTCAGAAATTGTAATCATTTTT
Organism: Mustelus asterias; assembly: GCF_964213995.1. Lineage (NCBI taxonomy): Eukaryota > Metazoa > Chordata > Chondrichthyes > Carcharhiniformes > Triakidae > Mustelus > Mustelus asterias. Next base: position 122,453,417 of record NC_135809.1, read on the forward strand.
TTCTGTTGCCTCGTTTTCCTTCAGTTTCTTGGCAGGCCACTTAATGCAATCTCAGAGAGTTTCACATGTGATGTAATAAAGTAATCTCCCAACAATTTGGCCGTATATGTGGAAGAAATGAGAGGGCATATTGTAAGATTCATCCATTAACATTTTTAAATTATGCATGTAATCAGATTTAATTCAAATACTTGAACAATCCTTTCTCTTAAAGGAATATACTGTGGTCGCTATTATCCTGCGGGATTTACAGTAGCAATTTTCCAGGAAAATGAATGCAAGGTTTGACCATTTCAGTTTTGGACAGTTTTGGAGGCTACAGGGTATGTTTCCTCATGTTAGACAAATGGGAAGTTGACTGTAAGAAAGCATTAAGCTGCACATTTTTGAAACTGTGAATATAATTCAGTGGACAAAGGTGTAAAGTCAGCAACAACATTGCAGTTACAAGAGAAAGCTACATTACTGGGGTCCGAGTGATCGAGTCAAGCCTTCGAATGAGAACTCCAAATTTGGCTTAAACTAAGGATAAAAGCAAAATACTGCGGATCCTGAAATCTGAAACCAGTCTGAGTCCACAAAGGGCCATCTGACTCAAAACGTCAGTTCTTTTCTCTCCTTACAGATGCTGCCAAGCCTGCTGAGATTTTCCTGCATTTTCTCTTTTGGCTTACACTCACCTGCCTTTACTGGGGCACAGTGGTTAGCACTGCTGCCTCACAGGGCCAGGGACCTGGGTTCGATTCCCAGCTTGGGTCACTGTCTGTGCGGAATCTGCATGTTCTCCCCATTTCTGTGTGGGTTTCCTCCAGGTTCTCTGGTTTCCTCCCACGGTCAAAAAGACATGCTGGTTAGGTGCTTTGGCCATGCCAAATTCTCCCTCAGTGTTACCCGAACAGGCGCCAGACTGTGGCGACTAAGGGATTTTCATAGTAACTTTATTACATTAATGTTAATGTTAATGTAAGCCTACTTGTGACTAATAAATAAACTTAAAACAGTGTGGGTCTTGCCATTCTGACCTGGGATTCGGTGTATGGAAGCAAAATAGTCTTTGTTGGGATGGAGGAAATGGCAAGAAATGTTGAGGGTGGAACAATTTCAATAGGCCTCAGCTTACATGGGGGTGAGAGAGAGGGAGGAAGTGCTCGTCATTCCAGATCACTATTCAGGAGCCCTTGCTTAAAACACACAGACATGACCATCTGATGGTGACAGGATTAGGTTAGGCTCCTAAAGCCAAATAATCTACTTACACTTATTGGGTAGGATTTTCCACTCCCGCTGCAGCGTGTTTCGCACTAGCAGAGGGACCTGCCATTGACCATGTGATCTCCTGGTCCCCCTGCTGTCAACAGGGTTTTCCATTGTATGGAATCCCCACTGCCATAGAATCCACAGCCAGTGGGTTTGTCTTTGGCGGGAGCAGAACATCCTGCTGGCAGGAACAGCTGGAAAGTTCCAGCCATTATCTTGGATCCTGTGACTGACCTAAATAAGGCCCTTGTGTATAGCATGGCGGTGGGGGGGGGGGGGGGGGGGGGGGGGGGGAGGGAGGGGGAGGGGGGGCGGGGGGCACCCACTCCCTCATAAATAATTTCCTCTGCTGACGAAACATAACTGGTTCGAGGGTGCGTTGAGATGACAACAACTTGGTTTGTTGTAATATGCCTTGAAGAGATAGTAGCACTTCATCACTCGAAAGGCAGTGTGGCATATCCAGTCTCAGTTACACTTTGACCTGTAAGCAGAAAACAGCACTCACAGCTCTGCTGCTGCTGTCATCAAGTTTTCAATCCATTCATATATATTCTCATGTGTCCAGTCTCAATAAATGAACCCGTGGCATGTTTTCTCAGTCTCTTACGCATGATTAGTAATATCATTTTCAAAAAATGACATGGACAAGTCTCTCATTGTAGGAGGGCGTTTCCATTTTCTCTGATATTTTGGCTCTCTTGAGAGATTTGATGACTGCTGGTGTACTGTAGGGTGTTAGGGTGGGGAGTGCCTGGTTGGGGGGAGGGGGATGGGGGTGTGGGTGGAATTAGAGGGGTATAACGATGCATAGGAAGGGTTTAGTCATGACGTTCTAGGATTTATGGGGGCTGGTCTATTACCTGCCTGTCCATTTATATATGTATACATTAGTAGATAATAATAGGAGGGATCTTTACAGAGAAATAAGTGACTGTGGGAAAAAATGAGTAAAATCATAAACTTGAAATAAAGTGCGTGAATGTCTTTGAGGGGACAGACATGGGGAAAAGTACTGAAGTGAGATATTTCAGTTATTTGGAGAGCCTAGACAGGTTTGGCAGGTCTGCCAGCATGGTGGTAGCATCCCTACATCTGGGCCAGAAACTCCTGGTTCAAATCTCACTTCAGGACTTGATGGCCATGGGAGGTGTGTTCATAGCATGGCCAAACAGGTTGATAATCAGCATGCAAATCCTTCCAATATGTCTGAGAGTAGTCATTAAGAGTGGGAGAGTTTCCTGGTCAGCCACACTGCAGAAGGCAATGGCGGCACGGTGGCACAGTGGTTAGCACTGCTGCCTCACAGTGGCAGGGATCCAGGTTTGATTCCCGTCTTGCGTCACTGTCTGCGTAGAGTTTGCACGTTCTCCCCGTGTCTGCATGGGTTTCCTTCGGGTGCTCCAGTTTCCTCCCACAGTCCGAAAGACGTGCTGGTTAGGTGCATTGGCCATGCTAAATTCTGGACAGGTGCTGGAGTGTGGCATCGAGGAGATTTTCACAGTAACTTCATGACAGTTTGAATGTAAGCCTATCTATGACTAATAAATAAACTTTAAAAATCCCCTGCAGTATTTTGCCAAGCATAATCATGGACCAATCCAATGGAAGTCCATGACCGCCAACGCTCTCTTAGGGAAGGGTATCTGAAGGAGGGGAGAGGTTGGGATGTGTGCAGAAATATCTGGAATTAAAAATCTAATGATGACCGTGAAAGCATTGTCGTCTGTCAGAAAAACCCATCTGGTTCACTCATGTCCTTTTGGGAAAGAAATCCACCATTCTTACCTGGTCTGGCCTACATGTGACTCCAGACCCACAGCAATGTGGTTGACTCTCAACAGCCCTGCCTGAAATGGCCTCGCAAGTGTGTTATATTCTGCACTTGTTGGATAAAAGAATGTGAATTGATAGCACATGGGGTTGGGTGGAAAAAAACAACTCGGGTTTATTGAATAGCTTTTGATTCTACTGAGGCTTGATCTAGATTAAAGCAGAAACCCACAAAGCAGCCGATGAAGTCACAAACTATACATGTAACTGGACTCTTCAAGTGACAGCGCACTAACACAAGAACAGCCCCAAATATTTTGATTTGATTTGATTGATTATTGTCACATGTATTAGTATATGGTGAAAAGTATAGGCCTGTAACTTCCAGCCCGAAATGCTGGGTTATTGATAAAGCGCCGCACATGCGTGTGGGGCATCACGGAAGATCCAGCGCATGCACATGTGTGCTGAAAGAACGTCATATTTAAAAGCAAATTACTGCGGATGCGGGAATCTGAAACCAAAAGAGAAAATGCTGGAAAATCTCAGCAGGTCTGGCAGCATCTGTAAAGAGAGAAAAGAGCTGATGTCTCGACTCTTGGGTCATCTGGACTCAAAACGTCAGCTCTTTTCTCTCCTTACAGATGCTGCCAGACCTGCTGAGATTTTCCAGCGTTTTCTCTTTTGGTTTCAGATTCAAGGCTTCGATCGAGATTTGGAAAGCTGCCAGTCCCAAAGCTAACCTGCAGTTGTGCTAAAAACTCCACTGCTTGCGCTGTCGTTAGGTGAGCTTTTGCCCTTATTTATTTGCACTTTAATTTTTTGGTTTAGCTGCAGCGTGTAGAGGCAGCAGACATTCTTTGGGTGGGTTTTTTTTGTACATGTTTTTAAAATTGTTCAACATATATGTAAAGCACAGAAAGTGAAAGAATGATTTTTAAAACTTTTTTACAACTTTGTCATTTTAATTCCATTAAAAATGTTTGTTCAGATATATCAAAGTGGATGTCAGTGTTTGGAATGAATTTCAGCATTTCGATTTTCAATATATTTTAAGCAGTTGTTAACTCTCTTTTATGAGTCTTCCTGATGTAACGTTGATCCTTGTGTAACTCGGCTAGTTCAAATGCTTCAGGAAAGTGTATCACTTAAGATGACATATGCAAGTCTCCTGTCATATTTATCCCAATTTTAAGAGTCTTCCATGGCCGACAGAGTATCCTTCATAGTCCAGTACTTCTCCAGAGCAGAGAAGCTACGACATCTTCTTCGGAGCCTTCAACATGATGAAGATGAACACCTCACCAAAGCCATCCCCACACTTCCACTTTTTGCCTTCAAACAACTGTGCAACTTCAAACAGACCATTGTTCGCAGCAAACTACGCAGCCTTCAGGAGAACAGTGACCACGGCACCATACAACCCTGCCACAGCAATCTCTGCAAGATGTGCCAGATCATCTCACGTGAGAACACCATCCACCAGGTACACGGTACCTACTCTTGCAACTCGGCCAACATTGTCTACCTGATACGCTGCAGGAAAGGATGTCCCGAGGCATGGTACATTGACAAGACCATGCAGACGCTACGACAACGGATGAATGAACACCGCTGGACAATCACCAGGCAGGAGTGTTCCCCTCCAGTCGGGGAACACTTCAGCAGTCAAGGACATTCAGCCTTCGATCTTCAGGTAGTGTTCTCCAAGGCGGCGTTCAAGAAACACGACAATGCAGAATCGCCGAGCAGAAACTGATGGCCAAGTTCCGCACACATGAGGACGGCCTCAACCGGGATCTTGGGTTCATGTCACACTATCTGTAACCCCCACATCTTGCCTGGGCTTGCAAAATCTCACTAACTGTCCTGGCTTGAGATAATTCACACCTCTGAACCTGTACTAAACCCTCTCTCCACTTGCATTGTTTGCACCTGTAAAGACTTGATTACCTGTAAAGAGGCGCATTCCAACCATTATCTTGCAATTGAGTCTCTGTCTATATATGTCCTGTTTGTGAACCCAACTATCCACTCATCTGAGTGAGTGAGCAGAGTTCTGAAAGCTCGTGATACCAAATAAACCTGTTGGACTTTAACCTGGCGTTGTGAGGCTTCTTACTGTGCTTATCCCAGTCCAACGCCGGCAACTCCACATCAGACCCTTTATAAGAGCAGGGATTCCCCTTTTCACTGCAAAACTGCCTTGTGGAAGCTGGACCTCAATGGGTGTTCCCAGGCTTGCTGCATCATTAGGGGCCATGGTTAGGAATCCCTTGTGACCTGCTGGGGCTTGGTCAGATGGCTTCACTGAGGGTCCGAGGCTGCTGCACTCACTGGGAGTTTCGGCACAGCTGCTCAGGAAACTTAAGTATGCAAATGTTTTTCTTCTCTTGACGGGCCATACATTTCCGCCGGCGATTGGAAGTTACGGCCTCTTGCGCGCTATACAGACAAAGCACACCGTACATAGAGAAGGAAAGGAGGTGGTGCAGAATAGTTACAGTCATAGTTAGGGTGTAGAGAAAGATCAACTTAATAAGACATTGTAATCGAGCATTGTTGGAGAGTTTAAAAGAGTTAGAATAAAGTTTTAGAAGCATAGAAGGAGAGTAAAAGGTAGAATTAGAGTATGCTGGGCCCAGCTCGTAAGAAGTCGCCACGTTCCGACGCCATCTTAACATTAGTTAAACAGCAAGCCACTCAGTCCAAGGCAATTTGGATAGGCAGTAAATGCTGGCTAGACCAGCGACACCCACATCCCATGAGTTAATTAAAAAAGAGAGAAAGTTAAGGGGAGATTTAATATTCAAAATCATGAATGGAAATGTTTAGTCTATTAAAACCGGTGGCAGAAGGATTGGTAATCAGAGGACATAGATTCAAGATGATTAGCAAAAGAAGTATCATAGAATTCCTACAGTGCAGAAGGAGGCCATTCAGCCCATCGAACCTGCACCAACAATGATCTCATCCAGACCCTATGCAAGTATTTACCCTGCTAATCCCCCATTAAAGGACAATTCGGCATGGTCAATCAACCTCACCTGCACATGTTGGGATCGTGGGAGGAAACCGGAGCACCCGGAGGAAACCTACGCAGACACTGGGAGAACGTGCAAATTCTGCACAGACAGTGACCCAAGCCAGAAATCAAACCCGGGTCCCTGGCACTGTGAGGCAGTAGTGCTAAACACTGTGCCACCGTGCCGAACTAGAGGCATCATGAGGAAACTCTCTTAGACGGCAGGTTGTTGTGATCTGGAACACACGGCCTGAAAGAGTGCTGGAAACAGATTCAATTATAATATTATAATTATAATATTCCACAGAAAATCTGGAGAAAGTGCAGGGGAATGGCGCTAATTTGATTGCTCGGGATGAAACCATGGCCAGACAGTGGATGAGGCTGACTCATTACACTCAGGGTGCGCTGATGTCTGCGATGGTGGTTTGCCCAGGCTAGGGTAGAGTAAAGGATCAGGGTAGCCAATGAGGTTAAACTGAGGCTTACCTGATGCAATTTTCCAAAGCTATCTTGGCCTATTGATTAAGATGAAGCCTTAGATCAAGCCCGGGAGTGGGTACAATGTCTCATCCTGTCAGCTCCGATCTTGTTTGAGCTCAAGATGCAAGTGGTTAGCACTGCTGCCTCATAGCTCCAGGGACCTGGGTTCGATTCCCGGCTTGCGTCACTGTCTATGTGGAGTTTGCACATTCTCCCCATGTCTGCGTGGGTTTCCTCTGGGTGCTCCGGTTTCCGCCCACACTCCAAAGATGTATGGGTACGGTGCATTGGCTGTGTTAAATTGCTCTTCGTGTCCCAGGATGTGTAGGTTAAAGGGATTAGCGGGGTAAGTACGTGGGGTCACGGGGATAGGGCCTGGGTGGGATTGTTGTCGATGCAGACTCGATGGGCCGAATGGCATCATTCTGCACTGTAGGGATTCTATGGGGTGCAATGTCTCATCTTATCAGCTTGGATTTAATTTGAATTGGGTTTTTGGGTGGGAATAAGAGTACCAAAGAATTGACAAAGGCCGAATGGGCCACATGGCCTTCTTCCACGGTTCTGAGCACCACTGAATGGAAAATGTATACACTGTGCACATTGGAAGCATATTCTGTGTGGACGTTCAGGTTTTGACATCTTTGTGTACAGATTTAGGGCGGAAGCTGTGGAACTGCTGAAGAATCAGACATGGGAGGTGTCCAATTGTATTTGCTCAACATCGTTCTCTGTTATCTGACCCTGTGCAAACATTCAGAAACAGCTGAGTGGTAATTAAAACAGCCACTAGGAACATGTTGAAACGGACATCTTCGAGATGCTGCCATTAAATTTACACAGCTGCATCATCTTGACAGGATTAGCCTGAATCTCCTTCCAAACAGAATTGAATGTGCATTAACATGCAAGATGTTATGTATAATAACAATAGTGGTCCAACCTAACAATGATCATCTTATCCAGGTAACTTTGCCATCTGTCAAAATGAACACTGGCATTTTTCCAAAGCTGGACAACATATTGACCAGTTAGCACTATGACCAAGGTTGCCCAAGATGCAACAGAGCTGATCTGCCACAAGTAACCAGCGGAGGTTTATTTTTGCATGTTGCATTTACTTTGTGAATGCAGTCAACGGAATGTATATTGGACCGATTCTGGAAGGGATGGGCAATTAATTGATTCTATCAGATTACTGCCAAGACAGTGTAAACAAAAATCTGCTCCATTTCTGTGAGTCAGAAGCTTTAGCTTGGGTGGCAGACAGAGGTCACGATGAAACTTAAGCTAAATACTGGAAATCTGAAATAAAAACAGAAAATGCTGCAACTACGCAACAGGTCAAGGAGCATCTGTGGAGAGAGAGGAACAGAGTTCATTCTTTATAAAGGGTGGCACGGTGGCACGGTGGTTAGCACTGCTGCCTCACAGCACCAGGGACCAGGTTCAATTCCCGGCTTGGGTCACTGTCTGTGCAGAGTCTGCATGTTCTCCCCGTGTCTGCGTGGGTTTCCTCTGGGTGCTCTGGTTTCCTCTCACTGTCCAAAGAGGTGCTGGTTAGGTGCATTGGCCATGCTAAATTCTCCCTCAGTGTACCCGAACAGGCGCCGGAGTGTGGCGACGAGGGGAATTTCACAGTAACTTCATTGCAGTGTTAATGTAAGCATACTTGTGACTAATAAATAAACTTTAAATTTAAACTTAAAGACTCCTCCTTCAGGCACTATGCCCTAAGAGGGCATTGGCAACTATATTTCCATTGAATTGGACCATGATTATGTTCAGCAAAGTACTGCAGTGATTTATAACCACATTTGCCAGGTAGGTAGAGAGATGAGCAAGCTGTGAAGGGGATACAAAGAGTCTGCAAAGGGATATAGAGAGGTTAACTCAGTGGGCTAAAAATTGGCAGGTGGAGTATAATGTGGGAAAATGTGAAGTTGTTCACTTTGGCAGGAAGAATGGAAAAACATAATCTTATTTAAATTCAGAGAGACTGCAGAAAGCTACAGTACAGAGGGATCTGGTTGTCTTTGTACAAGAAATACAAAAGTTAGAATGCAGGGACAGCAAGTAATTAGGAAAGGAAATTGAATGGTTTGATTTGATTTATTATTGTCATGTATTAGTATACAGTGAAAAATATTGGCTGCTATTCTCCCAAAAGTGCTGAATTGGAGAGAGAACTGTTCTAAATCCCGACTGTTCTGTCAGCTCAGCTTCTCACCTGAATCTCCGCAATCTGTGCACTGAAGAGTTCCCAATCAGGAATCTCGTTAAAAACCCAGGGGGGTTTTTGCGCCAGAGTCTGACAGTTCCGGAACTCTGCGCATGCGCAGTGACCCCAATCTGTCAGACTCCCCGCTTGCTGGTCAGCTCGATTGCTGGCCAGCCCGGGACCCCCGCAGCGCTGCCCCTCCAGCCCCTCCCACGGCCCGATCGTGGCCCCCACAGCAATTCCCGGGCCAACCCTGACCCCTCCTGCGTCCCGTCCCATCCCGGAAAGCCCCGATGTACAGCCCACCCCCCCCCCACCCCCCCGCCACCATCCCAGCAGTGGCGATCCCCCCACCTCCCCTCACCCTGGCAGACCCCTCATTGCTGACCCCTTCCCCAGGATCAGACACCTCCCCCTGGAGGCAGGTCCCCCCCCCCCCCCGGCAGACCACCCCCTCCCCCCCCAGCCCGCCCCAATCACTGCCCTCTCTCCATCCCAGACCGATCCTGTCTGCAGAGTGGCAGCAAGACCCCCCACCCCCACCCATCACCCCTAGGCCCTGCCCACAATAGGCACCACCCCCTTGGCACTGCCCGATACCCAGTGGGCAGTGCCAAGATGCCCCTTGGGCAGTGCCAGGAGACAAGGATGGCATGCCAGGGTGCCCATGCCCAGGGGGCACCACCCCCCACCGCCCGGCCCCCTGGGGGGCCCTGATTGCCCCCCTTCATTCCGGCAGGGTCTCCCGCTAGTTCCCTGAACGTGGGGAGCTAGTCTAAACCCTGCCTGAATGAAGTACTCTTGGCGGGTGGGAGATTCAATCAGGTCCCGATAATTAACTAATATGCATATTTCAAATACATGCAAAAAAGATTTAAATGACTTACCTGCCTTCCCGCCGGTTTCCAGCGTGGTCTGACCGGCGACTGTTCGCCGGCTCTGGGAGATGCGCACGCATTCCCGATGCATGAGCAAAGCCCTGTTCAAGGCCAGAGAGGCGCATCTCCCATCGCGACCCGACAGAAAAGTTGCGAGTCACAATGGGAGAATCTTGGCCATTGTTTCTTGCGCGCTCAGAGAAAGTTGATTCCTGGGATGAAGGAGTTGTCTCATCAGGAAAGGTTGAACAGTTTGGGCCTATACCCTTTGGAGTTTAGACAACTGAGAAGTGATCCTATTGAAACATGTGCGATACTGAGCAGGTGACAAGATTATGCTTGACATGTTGGAGGCTGCTTCCTCTCATGGTAGAATCTAGAACAGAGGGTCCAGGTTAAAAATAAAGAGCTGAGTGTGGTAAACCACTGTTAGCTTATTACCTGTATATGTGACATGCCTGGACACATCCCTGCCGGCCTTACCCGAGACTCCTCCCCTCTCCGGTCCAGGTATAAAGGTGACTGCTCCCCACCCCCCTGCCTCAGTCTGGACCAGTTCATCGGCATGGGTGTGCTCCAAGTCTTTTGCTAATAAAAGCCTATTTGTTCTTGCATACAAACTAGTCTTTGCTCAATTGATGGTGCATCACTGAGGAGGAATTTCTTCTGGCTATTAGTCTGGGAATTCTCTCCCACAGGAAACAATGGTGGCCAGCTCATTGAATATATTTAAGGCTGAGTTAGATTTTTGATCAACAAGGGGGTTGAGGGTTATCAGGGACAGGCAAGAGAGTGAGGTTAAGGCCACAGTCAGACCAGGCATGATCTTGCCTAATGGCAGAGCAGGCCCAATGGGATGAATAGTCAATTCTCGCTCCTATTTCTTATGTTTAGATGACATGTGCAGCTCTAATGTCCAATGAACAACAGCAAAGCTTTTATAAATCCCTTTTTCCTGGAATAATTCTTTTCCCTCCAAAATATTATCATAATTTTTATCAAGAACCCTACACACTCTTCTCTCCAGAGATCTGAAGATACAAAGTACTGTTTTCTTTTGTATCACAGTTGGATAGCAGGGTGGCACAGTGGTTAGCACTGCTGCCTCACAGCGCCAGGGACCCGGGTTCCATTCCAGCCTTGGGTCGCTGTCTGTGTAGAGTTTGCACATTCTCCCCGTGTCTGTGTGGGTTTCTCCCGGTTGCTTTGGTTTCTTCCCACACTCCAAAGATGTGGAACTCTTTGCCGCAGAAGGCTGTGGAGGCCAGGTCATTGAGTGTCTTTAAGACAGAGATAGATAGGTTCTTGATTGATAAGGGGATCGGGGGGTTATGAGAAAAAGGCAGGAGAATGGGGATGGGAAAAAAATTGAATGGCGGAGTAGACTCGATGGGCCGAGTGGCCTAATTTTGCTCTTATGTCTTATGTGCAGGTTAGGTTGATTGGCCATGCTAAATTGTCCCTTAGTGTTGGGGGATTAGCAGGGTAAATAAGAGGGGGAATTGTCGGTGCAGGCTCGATGGGCCAAATGGCCTCCTCCTGCACTGTGGGGCTTCTATAATTCTTGTATTTTCTTTCTGCATTTAGCTGAAATGAGCTTGTTTGGACAGTGCTGACAGGGATTTCCATTGTCTGCAGTCCTCCCAGAGTATGGCTGAGATCCGTTAGTAATGTGGTTCCTTTCTGACAAGCTTCATTCCTCAAAGTTCCATTTGTCATTTACCAAAATGGAAACTGGAGCAGCTATTAAATTTTAAATACAGCTGCCATAGGCTGGAACTGATTTGAGTTGGCTTTATTGTCTAGACTCCTGTATAAATTCTCCAGAATCTGTACGGTAGAATTTCTCCGGATGCTTCAGTAACTTTTAATGAACTGAATAAGGAAATGGTTTCCTCCTTGCAGCTGTTTATGTGGTGATGATGGCATCAATATGCAGTAAGCACACTTCTAGGCCACTCCACCTTGACACCGATGCAGCAACGAGAGATTTGTTGCTTTTTAATTATAATTTGGGGCAAAGAAAACTCACGCACTGATGGATTTCATAGATGAGGCAACAGTTAACTCGATATGCACCCAAGCAAAGGAATATTGGAAATGATCTTTGACTTCTGTTTGAGTTGGGAGTAAAGTCAACAGAGCTGGCAACATCAGTTCTCCCACCTCGCCCACTTGTGGTGTCAGCGAGTTGTGGTTGCCAAGTTTTGGTTGCCAGGTGTGGGCAGGCAGGAAATTCAACAACTCCCATGCCAAGGGATACTCAAGAGTTGAAGGACTGTCGAGTTCTCAGAAGGTTGTAAAGGGGCTGCGGAAAGTTACAGAGGTATGGGAGGCAAGAAGGGCATGAAGTGAAGTTGAAAATTTTAAATATGAGTCACTGGGGTAACGGGAGGCAATGTATGCCAGGAAGGACAGGGGTAAAGGGCAGCCAAGACATACAAATTAGGAGCAGGAGTCGGCCTTCAAGCCTGCTTCACCATTCAATAAGAATATGGTTGATCTGATTGCGGCCTCGATGGCATTATCCTGCCTGCTCCTGATACCTTGGGAGGCACGGTGACACACAGTGGTTAGCACTGTTGCCTCACAGCACCAGGGACCCAGGTTCAATTCCAGGCTTGGGTGACTGTCAGTGTGGAGTTTGCACATTTTCCCCATGTCTGCGTAGGTTTCCTCCGGGAGCTCCGGTTTCCTCCCACAGTCCAAAGATGTGGAGGTTAGGTGCTAAATAGACCTTTCTAGCAGGTTAAATACGTGGGGTTACGGGAATAGGGCCTGAGTGGGATAGTTGTCGGTGCAGGCTTGATAGGCTGAATGGCCTCCTTCTGCACTGTTATCTCTGATGATAAACACGTCCTCCAGTTGCAGGGACAGTCTTATTTTATTTTTTTTAAAAGACAGCTTGGAGGCAAAGGAAAATGGAGAAGTAAAAAATGTAGCATTTTTCTAACCTTTATATAATGACATGACTCCAATCTCTCTGAAGCAGGAAGCAGCCTGCTAGCTTCAGTCAATGCATTTTATAAATCATTACATCACTCGCAGGGATGAAGGGTCTGGTTGTCTAAAATCTCTGTGCAATTTGTGCATTTTTCATTGGGGAAGGCATTTTCCGACTGCAATGTGGGTGTTGTATTCTGCATACATTCCTGCAGCCTACACTACATCTTTTGAACAATAAAATGCTTTCTTTCATTCTTTCCCAGCTTCTGTGAATAGATCTCTGTTGACAACAGGCTCTGCTCTCACCGTTGAAGAATTCCAAAAATTACAGTATATCAATGCATTGATTGCTCAGCATTTTATTCAATCGACTCCCGAAACACTGTGTTTAATAAACTGTGGCTTGGTGGTTTGATGCAACCATCCCCTGGCTTGTATATTAAACATACTTCTTGCGACTGAAAATAAACATTGCTTGTTAAACTGTGTATTTCATCCACCATCTGCCACACAGTCAGGTGGCAGAGCAGTGGCATAGGACATGCCACCCTTTCTATCAAGGAGCCACAAGATTGTCAACAACACTAATGCTTATTTAACAGTGGAATCCATCTGACTTGCAGATACCAGTGGGACAAAATCTACTTTATAAATCAACCTCTGAAACACAGAAACTAAAAGCAGGAGTAGGCCATTCGGCCCTTCAGGAAGTAGTTGATGCCAAAACGTTGAATGTATTCAAGAGGTGGCTAGATATAGCACTTGGGGCGAATGGGGTCAAAGGTTATGGGGAGAAAGCAGGATTAGGCTACTGAGTTGGACGATCAGCCATGATCGTGATGAATGGTGGAGCAGGCTCGATGGGCCAAATGTCTTCCTCCTGCTCCTATCTTCTATGTTCCCATGTTTCAATTCTGCTCCGCCATTCATATGGTCATAATTGATCATCGAATTCAATATCCTGATACCCGCTTCCCCCTATATCCCTTGAATGGGCTGAATGGCCTCCTTCTGCGCTGTGGGACACGGGCACCTCACAGGTGATGGGCTCCTGGGCTAGTTGCATTGAAGTGAGGAACAGACTTCTTCTTGGAGGTCCTGGTGCCATATTTAAACACCAGTCTTGCACACTGACATCGCTCTCTCCAGCCCACCTGTCTTCACCTGACTGTGCAGGATGTCGGCAACCCAGAAGGAAAAAGCTAGCAGCCTCAAGAAGAAGTCTGTTCCTCACTTCAATTCAACTAGCCCAGGAGCCCATCACCTGTGAGGCGCCCGTGTCCCACAGCGCAGAAGGCGGCCATTCAGCCCACCTTCCTGCATGGTTCAGTGTCAAAAGCTTGCTTGATAACATTCGTGTGAAAAGCCATGGCGGAAATAAACCTGTTGGACTTTAACCTGATGTTGTTAAAACTCTTACTGTTGTATCATGTCCAGAACTATGGGTCATAGTTTGAGGATAAGGGGTGAACCTTTTAGAGCTGAGGTGAGGAGAAATTTCTTCACCCAGAGGGTGGTGAATGTGTGGAATTTTTTCTGAATCTACCGTGTCTAACCCTGTTAGAATTTGATAAGTTTCTATGAGATCCCCTCTTGTTCTTCTAAACTCCTGTGAATCCGATCCTAACCGACTTAGCCTCTCGTCCTTATTTATGAATCTCCAATGCAACCTTCCATCTGGTAAGATGGTGAGTGGAATTCTCCCATTTTGAGAGTAAGTGCGGTGGCGGGTGTCTCTGACAGTGCCTGTCCCGCCGACCAGTATGACGGGATCCGGCGGCAAATTCAGCGCTTGGAAGCTTATTAACTGCGCACGGGCGGGTTCCCTTCTGACTCTCCTGGTGGGCTGATTCACCCACCTGCCCTCAACTGGTGGGTTCAAAGGTCCTGGCGTCATATTTAAACACCAGTCTTGCACACTCACATCGCTCTCTCCAGCCCACATGTCTTCACCTGACTGTGCAGGATGTCAGCAACCCAGAAGGAAAAGGCTAACTGCCTCAAGAAGAAGTCTGTTCCTCAATTCAATTCAACTAGCCCAGGAGCCCACCACCTGTGAGGTTTCACAGTGCAGAAGGGGGCATTCAGCCCACCTTTCTGCATGGTTCAGTGAAAAAAGCTTGCTTGATAACATTCCTGTGAAAAGCCATGGGGTGTTGTATCATGCACCATATAAGTACAAGTTGTTGTTTGATGTTTATAGAGATTGTACTGGTGGCGGTGCAGAAGTGCATATTGTCTAACAGCTGAACACAGTTTATTAGGCACTGCTTTCACTGTCATTTAGGCCATTAATATATCACTACACAATTGTGAGGAACATGGCTTCCTGTTCTTCCTATAACTGAATGGCCCATCTCCCCTCATCAAAAAAATTATTAACCAGGATTAACCCAGCTCTATCAATTCTGTTCTACTTGGTAAATTGTTTGAGATCATTCTCTGGTAAAGATCTTGCCCTTTGTCCTATTGCCTTTCGAGTAGATTGAAGCCTTGTTATGTCTGTCATTCAGTTGGCTAGAACCATAAACTCCCTGCAGTGCAGAAGAAGGCCATTCAGCCCATTGATCCTGCACCGACAACAATCCCACCCAGGCCTATCCCCGTAACCTAACATAATTATTCTGCTAACTCCCCTGACTCTAAGGAACAGTTTAGCATGGATAATCCACCTAACCTACACACCTTTGGACTGTGGGAGGAAACCGGAGCACCCGGAGGAAACCCACGCAGAGAATGTGCAAACTCAACACAGACAATGATCCAAGGCCAGAATTGAACCTGGGTCCCTAGCACTGTGAGGCAGCAGTGCTAACCACTGTGCCACCGTGCCGTTCTTCTCCCTCTGGTTAGTGCTCTGGTTAGTGCTCTGGTTAGTGCTCAAAGACTGTGAACCTCATTTTAACTCTGCAACTGGCCAGGTTTTGAATGGGTTAAAATCTTGTCCATTAACCCAAAGCCTATGGATTCTTCTGAATAGTCTTTGCACATTAGCAGTATCGAGATTATATGTTTATGCTTCCAGATCTAAATGTTTGTCATCCAAGGATTGGGGTGGCACGGTGGCACAGTGGTTAGGACTAATGCCTCACAGCTCTAGCAGGTCTAGGTTCGATTCCCGGCGAGGTCACTGTCTGTGTGGAGCTTGCATGTTCTCCCCGTGTCTGCGTGGGTTTCCTCCGGGAGCTCCAGTTTCCTCCCACACTCCAAAAATTGCAGGTTAGGTGCATTGCCCATGCTAAATTGTCCTTTACTGTTCTGGGTTGCATAGGTTAGAGGGATTTGTGGGGTAAATATGTGGGGTCACGGGGATGGGGTCTGGGGGGGGGGATTGTTGTCGGCGCAGACTCGATGGGCCGAATGGCTTCCTTCTGCACTGTAGGGATTCTATGAAGGAAAGAACCATTGCTTAATTTAAATTGTCGGAAATTAAGTTTGGCAAATTGCTGATAGAGTGGAACAACAGCATAGGTTAAATGTGAAGTGTCCGTATGAAATGGATGATAGCGAGTTGGCAGCCTGCTTTAACCAGGAGAGGTATAAAATCGGCTGCTTATTCCCTAACATCCGTTTTACATTATCACATAAAGTCAAAATTGTGTCATAGGAAATGCCCTTTCAAACGCACAAAAAGCAAAAATGCGAGAAGGAAGTCAATTATCTCAGTTTTGCATGTTTTTCTCTTTCATTTTCTCTCTCCACCCCCTTCCCTTATCCTGAAGGCACTGGCTCTTCCTCAAGCAGATATCTGGGGCCTTACCAGGGGCTCATTCTTCAGTCAGTCAGTGGGATATTCAACCGTGATTGTTCATCCTAGCTTGATTGGACGTGCATATTTCCAATTTTTACTGCCAGAAGTTTCTGGGCAATTAGCCTGACGTCAGGTCGTAGGGAAAATGTTAAACCTACTATAAAGAATGTGATAACCTGGCACTTGGAAAAATAATCAGCAACAAGGATTGGACAGAGTCAACTAGAATTTATGCATGGGAAACCATGTACGACAGACCTGCTGGAGTTTTTTGAGGATGTTATCAGCAGGAGATTTAAGGAAGAATTGGTGGATGTGGTGTTTTTATGATTATCAGAAGGCTTTCGATAAGGTCCCATACAACTGGGGGGGTGGGGGGTGGGGGGGGGGCGGATTTTCCTGTCTCACCCACCACGGGAATCGTAGCGGGCGGAGCAGTGGGAGGGGGCCATGCAAAGGTCCATTGACCTTGGGCGGGATTTTCCAGTTTTGGGGCGAGTGCGGCTGGAAAATTCCGCCCATAAGGTTTGTAAGCAAAATGAGAACACATGGGATTGATGGTGAGACACTGGTATAAAATGAGGATTGGTAAATGGACAGAAAACAGGGAGTCAGGATAAACAGATCATTCTGTTTGGCAGGCTATGACTAGTGCAGTTACACAAAGATCATTGCTTGGGCCGCAGTTATTCACAATATTTATCAATGCTTTGGATGTAGGGACCAAATGTAATATTCCCAAGTTTGCTGATGACACAAAACTTGGTGGGAATGTGAGTTGTGAGGAGGATGAAGAAGGCTTCAAGGAAATTTAGACAGGCTAAGTAAGTGGACAAGAACATGGCAGATGGAATCTGATGTGGAAAAATGTGAATTTATCCACTCTGGTGGGAAAAACAGAAATGCAGAGTATTTCTTAAATAGTGAGAGACTGGGAAGGGTTGATCCAAAGGGATCTTGGAGTTCTCATTCATAAGTGACTGAAAGTTTACACGCAAGTACAATAAATCAATTAGGAAGGCAAATGGTATGTTGGCCTTTATTGTAAGAGGATTTGAGTACAGGAATAAGGAAGTCTTGCTGCAGTTGTATAGAGCCTTGGAGAGACTGCACCTGTGTGCAGTTTTGGTCTCCTTACCTAAGGAAGGATATACTGACCATAGAGGGAGTGCAACGAAGGTCACCAGACTAATCCCTGGGATGGTGGGTTTGTCCTGCGAGGGGAGATTGAGGAGACTGGGCCTATATTCTCTAAAATTTGAATGAGAGTTGATCTCATTGAAGTGTACAAAATTCTTACAGGGTTCAACGGGTTGTTGCAGACTAGCTGCCCTCGAACCAAGGGACAAAATCTCAGAATTAGAGGTAGGCCATTTAAGACTGAGTTGAGAAGAAATTTCTTCAGTCAGAGGATGGTGAATCTTTGGAATTCCCTACCCCAGAGCGTTGTGGATGCTCAGTCTTTGAGTATGTTCAAAGCAGAGGTCGATAGATTTCTAGATACCAATGACATTAAGGAATACATGGAGAGCGTGGGAAGATGGCACTGAGGTAGAAGATCATAGAAATCATAGAAACCCTACAGTGCAGAAGGAGGCCATTCGGCCCATCGAGTCTGCACCGACCACAATCCCACCCAGGCCCTACCCCCACATATTTTACCCGCTAATCCCTCTAACCTACACATCCCAGGACTCTAAGGGGCAATTTTTTTTTTTTAACCTGGCCAATCAACCTAACCCGCACATCTTTGGACTGTGGGAGGAAACCGGAGCACCCGGAGGAAACCCACGCAGACACGAGGAGAATGTGCAAACTCCACACAGACAGTGACCCGAGCCGGGAATCGAACCCGGGACCCTGGAGCTGTGAAGCAGCAGTGCTAACCACTGTGCTACCGTGCCGCCCTCAGCCATGATCCAGCTGAATGGTGGAGCAAACCTGAGCGGCGGGATTTTCCAGCCACGCTCACACCCAGGCTGGAAAATCCCGCCCGAGATCAACAAACCTTTGCATGGTCCATGTTCCGCTCACTACAATTCCCGTGGCGGGCGGGATGGGGAAATTCCACCCAGGAACTGAACGGACTACTACGACTACTCCTGCTCCTATGTTCCTCTGCTCCTAATCTCCAGGAGCAAACCTGGTTGATTTTTCTACTTCCCGTGACAGACTTCAGCTGTTATGATGGCTGACATCAGCAGCGACCAATAGTTTGGTTCCTTCTGATACGGAGAATCTTGCTTGCCACTGAGCGCTGTCTTGGTCCATGAGATTAACAAGGAGCTGCTTCTCCTTTCATTAAAGTGCTGCAGTTTTCTCCTTTGGGCTTTTTTTTTTAAAGTACAGATTTTAGAATCTGTTGGAAGTGTGATCATACCCAAAGTTAACTGTGCAACAATAGTTACAGCTCATTCCGAAACATACCATAATGAAAGGTATATAAATCAATGAAGCATTAGACGGTAACTGTTAATGCGATCAAATTTGGGACATCAAAATATGACTGCATTCAAGAATGAAAAATGAGTAGAGCCTCTGGAATACATTGCTGCATCTATATCAGGGTTGTTTAGGATAGCCTCTTACCTCACTTCCTGTCAACTTGGGTGGACTTAATCATACTAAACCCTGACCTTGACATCAGGGGACTACTAATACAGAAATATAAGAGTAAAACAACTGGAGCAAGACAATCAAAGGAAGGTTAAAGATCCCTTTCCACTGTTTCCTCTTTAACTGATGGTTTATTCAGATGCTTTGCACATAAATCCACATTATACTGATATTGCTAATCGGTCTGTGCCTCTTTTTAACGTCAAACTGGATAGAATAATAATGGATAATGGATGTTTAATGCATCCAAATGATTTTTGTTTTGTCTCTCCAGTTCTGAAAAAGAGTCATATTGGACTTGAAACGTTAACTCTGTTTCTCTCTCTACAGATGCTGCCAGAGCTACTGAACTTGTCCAGCATTTTCTGTTTTTATTTCAGATCTCCAACCTTTATTTGACATTTGTTCTGTGCTTGCTTTTTTAACAAAAGTTGCATTTACAATTGGTTAATGCGTCTGTTAAAATAACCGATGGAAGAATGTCGGGTGAGTGCATCCGTTAATACCAGTAATAGTCATTTCATAGAATCATAGAATACTACAGTGCAGAAGGGGGCCATTCGGCCCATCGGGTCTGCACCGACCACAAACCCACCCAGGCCCTATCCCCATAACCCCATGCATTTACCCTAACTAGCCCCCTTGACATTAAGAGGCAATTAAGCATGGCCAATCCATCTAACCCACACATCTTTGGACTGTGGAAGGAAACCCACGCAGACACGGGGAAAATGTGCAAACTCCACACAGTCAGTGACACAAGCTGGGAACCGAACCCGGGTCGTTGGCGCTGTGAGGCAGCAGTGCTAACCACAGTGTCACCATGCCGCCCCAACGATTTCCACCCAATGATTTCAAAACCAATCGGTGGGATTTTCTGGCCTGCTAGCCACTTGCTTCTCGGCAGTGGGAGGTGGCGCGCCACTCACTGGCGGTGGGATCTTCTGGTTCCGCCGCTGAAAATGAGATTCCCATTGACTTCACCCCAAGCCGCTGGGAAACTTGTGACAATGGCTGGAACATTAAAGAAACAAATTACCGAGGAAGTGTTTATTTTATTCATTCATGGGACATGGGCGTCGCTGGCTGGCCAGCATTTATTACCCATCCCTAGTTACCCGAGGGTAATTGAGAATCAACCACATTGTTGCGGCTCTGGAGTCACATGTAGGCCAGACCAGGTAAGAATGGCAGATTTCCTTCCCTAAAGGATATTAGTGAACCAGATGGGTTTGTCCGACAATCGACAATGGTTTCATGGTCATCAGTGGATGACTGGTGTCACAGTGGTTAGCACTGCTGCCTCACAGTGCCAGGGATCTGGGTTCGATTCCCGGCTTGGGTCACTGTCTGTGTGGAGCTTGCACATTCTCCCCGTGTCTCCATGCGTTTCCTCCGGGTGCTCCGGTTTCCTCCCACAGTCCAAAGATGTGCGGGTTAGATGGATTGGCCATGCTAAATTGCCCCATAGTGTCAGGGGGACTAGTTAGCGTAAATGCATGGGGTTGTGGCCTGGGTGGGATTGTGGTTGGTGCAGACCCGATGGGCCGAATGGCCTCCTTCTGCATTGTAGAACTCTATGAATTCCTGATGTTTTTTATTGATTTCAAATTCCACCATCTGCCATGGTGGGATTCAAACCCATTAGCAGAGATCCCGGATTGATAGTCTAGCAATAATGCCATTAGGCCATCTCCTTCCCTTGTCAATAACCAAGGTCCAGTCCAGAGATGAGCTGCTCAATTACCTTCTGAAATCACTACAGGAGAGATTTCACGTGAGCAGAATAACCATTTTGAAATGTCCTTTAGTACAAAACCCAAGCAGCTAAAAAAAGGAGCCCGGGGCAAAAGCTGCCAAGGGAGCAGAGACTGATAGCCAAGTTCCGCACACATGAGGATGGCCTCAACCGGGATCTTGGGGTCATGTCACAGTATCTGTAACCCCCACGACTTGCCTGGGCTTACAAAATCTCACTAACTGTCCTGGCTGGAGACAATACACATCTCTTTAACCTGTGCTTAACCCTCTCTCCACTCACAATGTCTGCACCTGTAAAGACTTGATTACCTGTTAAGACTCGCATTCCAACCATTATCTTGTAATTGAATTTGTGAATATATATGTCCTGTTTGTGAAACAAATCCTGTACTCCCCTGATGAAGGAGCGGCGCCCCGAAAGCTCGTGCTACCAAATAAACCTGTTGGACTTTAACCTGGTGTTGTGAGACTACTTACTAAGGGAGCAGTTACACTAGCTCTCTCTCCCTTCTGTCAAGTTCAAGACTTCCATTACAGTTTGAAACCCGTCACAAAGATAAAGAATTTTCAAATGAAAGGAACATTCAGTGCAAAAACCATCAACTTTTGGAAAAGACGGATTATGTTTAATAACAATAATAATAACTGTCTCCAGAAATTGCAGTTTACATCAGCTTCAACTCCGTTGGAATGTCAAGCCACAGATATCAGCAAGGACGCAACAGTGAACTGTCTATACCATTGAATTTTAATTTGGCCAGAAAGTAACCACCTACTTTTATTTGTTATTGTGTGTGTGTGTGTGTGTGTGTGTGTGTGTGTGTGTGTGTGTGTGTGTGTGTGTGTGTGTGTGTGTGTGTGTGCATTGTGAAGTTTGGGATGTGGGTTTAACTTTTTGAATATTTTTATACCTTTACCTGGGTGGGCCTTTAGCCCAATAGAAACTAACCACTTTGTGCTTTAGATGCAAGAAAGCCTGTCAAACTGGTTTCATTGCAATTAACATATAAATGATTAAGCAGAAGCATTGAATTAATACCTTAATCCTTATAAATTACACAAAGTCTTGTAACAATTAAACGAGGAGTGAGAAAGAAAGGACAAGTCCTGACCCGTGTCTTCACCGATCATTACAGTATATAGACACACCATTGATATGTGGGTTGGGGTACTGTAAAGCACGGTAGCACAGCGGCTAGCATTGCTGCCTCACAGCGCCAGGGACCCGGGTTCGATTCTCGACTTGGGTCACTGTCTGCGCGGAGTCTGCACGTTGTCCCCGTGTCTGCATGGGTTTCCTCCGGGCGCTCCGGTTTCCTCCCACAGTCCGAAACAGATGCTGGTTAGGTGCATTGACCATGCTAAATTCTCCCTCAGTGTACCCGAACAAGCACCAGAGTGTGGCGGCTAGGGGATTTTCACAGTAACTTCACTGCAGTGTTAATGTAAGCCTACTTGTGACACTAATAAATAAACTTTAAAAAACTAAAAGCAAAATACTGCGGATGCTGGAATCTGAAACAAAAACAGAAAATGCTGGAAAATCTCAGCAGGTCTGACAGCATCTGTGTGGAGAGAATAGAAGGAGTTTGTTAAGCGTGTTAGTGTGACAGATCAAGCAGCTTTATTGCTGGGAGAAATGAGCCTAACCTTACTGGATACAGGTGCAACAGAAAGATCAATTTGTCAGATATTGATGCACATTATACATTTCAGCATATGTGGACACTAAGTAATCGTCTTTAACTTTGATTCACGGAGGGGAGAAATAAAATTCCTCGCAAATTCTTTCCGAGGCATGGACAAGCGAGACCGAAGGGCCTGTTTCCGTGCTGCGTATCTCTACGACTCTAATAGAGCCAACGTTTCGTGTCTGGATGACCATTCATCAGAGCAGATACACCTTCTGGGCTCCAGGTTGGTTTCCTCTTTTGCATTTATTAATGCTGTCTGTCTTCTTCATCCTTGTACATGGCAACAGCCAAGATGAGGTTGGGTAAGGCACAGCAATCAACTGTAATTTTGGACATATTGGCTAACCTTTGATTTGATTGTATTTATTATTGTCACGTGTATTAACATACAGTGACAAGTATTGTTTCTTGCGCGCTGTACAGACAAAACATACCGTTCATAGAAAAGGAAACGAGAGAGTGCAAAATGTAATGTTACAGTCATAGCTAGGGTGTAGAGAAAGATCAACTTAATGCAAGGTAGGTCCATTCAAAAGTCTGACAGCAGCAGGGAAGAAGCTGTTCTTGAGTCAGTTGGTACGTGACCTCAGACTTTTGTATCTTTTTCCTGATGGAAGCAGGTGGAAGAGAGAATGTCCGGGGTGCATGGGGTCCTTAATTATGCTGGCTGCTTTGCCGAGGCAGCGGGAAGTGTAGACAGAGTCATGGGATGGGAGGCTGGTTTGCGTGATGGATTGGGCTACATTCACGACCTTTTGTAGTTCCTTGTGGTTTTGGGCAGAGCAGGAGCCATACCAAGCTGTGATACCACCAGAAAGAATGCTTTCTATGGTGCATCTGTAAAAGTTGGTGAGAGTCGTAGCTGACATGCCAAATTTCCTTAGTCTTCTGAGAAAGTAGAGGCATTGGTAGGCTTTCTTAACTATAGTGTCGGCATGGGATGACCAGGACAAGGAGAAGTGGCTAGATGGGTGGAGAACTGGCTTGGCCATAGGAGACAGAGGGTAGTGGTCGAAGGGTCTTTTTCCGGCTGGAGGTCTGTGATCAGTGGTGTTCCGCAGGGCTCTGTACTGGGACCTCTGCTATTTGTGATATATATAAATGATTTGGAAGAAGGTGTAACTGGTGTAATCAGCAAGTTTGCGGATGACACGAAGATGGCTGGAATTGCGGATAGCGAAGAGCATTGTCGGGCAATACAGCAGGATATAGATAGGCTGGAAAATTGGGCAGAGAGGTGGCAGATGGAGTTTAATCCGGATAAATGCGAAGTGATGCATTTTGGAAGAAATAATGTAGGGAGGAGTTATACAATAAATGGCAGAGTCATCAGGAGTATAGAAACACAGAGGGACCTAGGTGTGCAAGTCCACAAATCCTTGAAGGTGGCAACACAGGTGGAGAAGGTGGTGAAGAAGGCATATGGTATGCTTGCTTTTATAGGACGGGGTATAGAGTATAAAAGCTGGAGTCTGATGATGCAGCTGTATAGAACGCTGGTTAGGCCACATTTGGAGTACTGCGTCCAGTTCTGGTCGCCGCACTACCAGAAGGACGTGGAGGCATTGGAGAGAGTGCAGGGAAGGTTTACCAGGATGTTGCCTGGTATGGAGGGTCTTAGCTATGAGGAGAGATTGGGTAGACTGGGGTTGTTCTCCTTGGAAAGACGGAGAATGAGGGGAGATCTAATAGAGGTATACAAGATTATGAAGGGTATAGATAGGGTGAACAGTGGGAAGCTTTTTCCCAGGTCGGAGGTGACGATCACGAGGGGTCACGGGCTCAAGCTGAGAGGGGCGAAGTATAACTCAGACATCAGAGGGACGTTTTTTACACAGAGGGTGGTGGGGGCCTGGAATGCGCTGCCAAGTAGGGTGGTGGAGGCAGGCATGCTGACATCGTTTAAGACTTACCTGGATAGTCACATGAGCAGCCTGGGAATGGAGGGATACAAACGATTGGTCTAGTTGGACTAAGGAGCGGCACAGGCTTGGAGGGCCGAAGGGCCTGTTTCCTGTGCTGTACTGTTCTTTGTTCTTTGTTGTTGGTGATCTGGAGACCTAAAACCTTGAAGCTCTTGACCCTTTCTACTTCGTCCCCATTGATGTAGACAGGGGCATGTTCTCCTTTACGCTTCCTGAAGGCGATGACAATCTCCTTCGTACCACAGCACTCACCTATTAAGGCATCTGAACTTTTATTCAAAGACGCCAATGGTCATCCTCATCAAAGCTGTGGTCGCCACATGTTACTTTGTCATATATCTCTGCAAGTCACACCGTTAGGTATTTTAGTGAGGTACAGCGTGGTTGAAGTGAATAGCCTTGGAACCAAGTAGCCAACCATCCAATCTTGTTGGTCCAGGAAATAATGATTTTGTCTTGCACTGCTGTTATATGCAGGTTTAATTTTCAGAAGTGTTTTGATAGAGTATTCCCATTATAGATGCCTACATTGTGGAGTTCCTAGTAAGATATAGACCTAACATGTGTGTGTCAAATGATGCTTATGGACAGGAAGCTATGATTGTTAATAATATGTCAATGTCATGTTTCAAGAGTTTTTGACCATTTTTTTGAGAGAAATATTACCGTAGATTGTGGCAGATAAGTCGACCCTTGAGCCTGAAAGATCTTTCCAAAAACCCAGGGTCAACTTCTACACCAAGGCCTGAATTTCTCAGTTGGTGGAGTGTCGCTTTCCATCATCCAAAAAGTCTCCAAATCCCCCAAAGCGATTTCATACTCCAATGAGCTTTAAAGGTTTGGAGGCGGGAATACCGACCCTCACTCGGGAGGAAGTCCCACCTGAGAGAGCTGCCAACCAATCTAATTGGCCATGATAGTTCTCTTCACATGGAAGGGCAAATCGCGACATGTTGAAAAGATACAAATGCCTGCTGCAGATCAAGAAGTGAGGTATATTGCAACATACATCTTCCTGCTTCTCTTCTCTCAGAAGCCCAGACTTAATCCATTTATCTGAGACAAACTACACAGCCCTTCCAACCTCATCCTTCCAACTTTTACAGATGCACTATAGAAAGCATCCTTTCTGGATGAATCACAGCATGGTATGGCTCCAGCTCTGCCCAAGACCAGAAGAAACTACAAAGAGTTGTGAATGTAGCCCAGTCCAACATGCAAACCAGCCTCCCATCCACTGACACTGTCTACACCTCCTGCTGCCTTGGAAAAGCAGCCAGCACAATTAAGGACCCCACGCACCCCGGAAATACTCTCTTGCATCTTCTTGCATTAGGAAAAAGATACAAAAATCTGAGGTCATGTACCGATCGACTCAAGAACAATTTCTTCCCTGCTGCCATCAGACTTTTGAATGGACTTACCTTATATTAAGTTGATCTTTCTCTACACCCTAGCTATGACTGTAAGACTACATTCTGCACACTCTCCTTTCCTTCTCTATGAATGGTATGCTTTGTCTGTATAGTGTGCAAGAACAACACTTTTTACAGTTTCCCAATACATGTGATAGTAATAAATCAAATCAAATCATCGATTCATTCTCCAGATTCAGGTTGTAGATTGATCAAGCTTACAACCTATCAGCATGAGTTAGTGAAGGTGTCCTTGACTTTGAGAGTCTCTCTGCTTTCTCCATCAGATTTTCAAACTGGAGATCAAATGTTCAAAGATTGAGTTTTTTCTTTTGCAAAGCATTCGATCAGACAAGACCCCGTGATCAACACGGTTGCGTTTAGCAGCAATTAGAATTTGTTGTTTTCTTTTCTAGCTGTTAACAAATAATGTTTTTTTGAGAATAGATTTCTCCTCTCTCAAGTGACTGAATATTCTTTTTTCTTCTTCTGAACTATCTATGGGAGATAAGGGATTTATAAAATCAAAAACTGCATCAGCTCCTTCACTTTTCAGCATGTTATGAGGTAATGTTTTGTTCCTTTATGGACATTAGTGACTTTAAAAGACTGAATAAATTGGCAAACTCAATAATAGTGCACTCATGGCTTTAAGGCATAATGACAGAATCGGTCACTGATGGGAAATGTGATCAGAAGCGTTTCAGATGGAACAAGAGAGGATGGATGGGGGCTGAAGTGGACAGACTAGACTCCAGAGGGGCAGGAGAGTTGAGGAGTCAGGAGGGGTTGGGGGCTTGATGACTTGAAAGGAACCAGGGGCAGTTTGAACCAATTTCCTGGCCTTCTTTCCCCAAAAGGTACCCTAATGCTCCAGGTAAGGCTGCATCCTAGTAACAGCTAAATTTGCCATACTTGACCCAAACCAATTTTCCAAAACTTTGGCTCTGATCCAGCTATACCCCAGACTTCCTTCCCAAGGACTTGGATGCCACCAAGCTAAATGATGTGGAGATGCCGGCGTTGGACTGGGGTAAACACAGTAAGAAGTTTAACAACACCAGGTTAAAGTCCAACAGGTTTATTTGGTAGCAAAAGCCACACAAGCTTTCGGAGCTGCAAGCCCCTTCTTCAGGTGAGTGGGAATTCTGTTCACAAACAGAGCATATAAAGACACAAACTCAATTTACATGAATAATGGTTGGAATGCGAATACTTACAACTAATCAAGTCTTTAAGAAACAAAACAACATGAGTGGAGAGAGCATCTTTTTAGCCTGTCTTGATGCTCTCTCCACTCATGTTGTTTTGTTTCTTAAAGACTTGATTAGTTGTAAGTATTCGCATTCCAACCATTATTCATGTAAATTGAGTTTGTGTCTTTATATGCTCTGTTTGTGAACAGAATTCCCACTCACCTGAAGAAGGGGCTTGGGGCTCCGAAAGCTTGTGTGGCTTTTGCTACCAAATAAACCTGTTGGACTTTAACCTGGTGTTGTTAAACTTCTTACCAAGCTAAATCCCAGTACTCCCTTTTTTTTATTCATTCGTGGGACATGGGCATCGTCGGCTGGGCAGCATTTATTGCCCATCCGCAGTTGCCTGAGGGCAATTGAGAGTCAACCACATTGCTGTGGCTCTGGAGTCACATGTAGGCCAGACCAGGTAAGAAGAGCAGATTTCCACCCCGAAAGACATTAGTGAACCAGATGGGTTTTCCAACAATCGACAATGGTTTCATGGTCATTAGTAGATTCTTAATTTTTTTTATTGAATTCAAATTCCAACATCTGCCATGGTGGGATTCGAACCCGGGTCCCCAGAACATTAGCTGAGTTTCTGGATTAATAGTCTAGTGATAATACCACTAGGCCATCACCTCCTGCCTTCAGCCCTCACAAGCCTCTACGCCCCATTTCCAAAGCTTCTGTTCCCACTGCTGGAGCGTAGGAGGCTTAGGGTGATCTTATAGAGGTCTATAAAATAATGAGAGGCATAGATAAGGTCAACATCTTTTCCCAAAGACAGGGGAGTCTAAAACTACAGGGCATAGGTTTCAGGTGAGAGGGGAAAGATACAAAAGGGTCCAGAGGGGAAGTTTGTTCACTTAGAGAGTTGTGAGTGTGAAATGAGCTGCCAGAGGCAGTCGCAGATGCGAGTACAATTTTGTCTTTTAAAAAGCATTTAGACAGTTACATGGGTAAGATGGGTATAGAGGGATGAGGGCCAAATGAGGGCAACTGGGATTAGCTTAGTGGTAAAACCTGGGCAGCATGGACAAGTTGGGCCAAAGGGCCTGTTTCCATGCTGTAATCCTCTATCTATGCTTCCAGGCTTTTGGGGCCTCTCTCCCTTCCAGTCAGTCCCAAGATCTCAGCCAGGATTCTTCGAGCCCTTCTCCAAAACATTCCCATGTACCAATATTCACACACAAAAAGGAATCATGATAATGATATTAACATTGCGGAGGTATAATTTCCAGTCAATTACTGGAAACTTCTATCTTGGTCAAAGCTGAAGAAGGCGTGGGTTGTTGACTCTTCACATACTCATCACTTTCAAAAGTGCATTAATGTGTTGCATGCTCGGGACAGATGATTCAGGATCCTAACATTTGAAAAGCGTAATCTGTCTCAACTTTCTCTTGCACCATACGTTTTCTCAGCTGTAGGGGATGAGGTTTAGGGTTGAGGTCAGCCTTGGTTCGATTGTAGCATGTTTGCTTCTGAGTCAGTAAGCTGTGGGCCCAGACCCCATTCCAGAGGCTTGAGCACATAATCTAGCTGACACGCTGGCCAGAGAGAGCATTTAGGATGAAAATGTTAAACCAAAGCCTTGCCTGCCCTCTCTGAGAGATGTAGGCAATTCCATATGGTGCTCTTGAGGATGAGAAGAGAATGTGCAAACTCCACACAGTCACCCAAGGCCGGAATTGAACCCAGGTCCCTGACACTGTGAGGCAGCAGTGCTAACACTGTGCCACCATGCCACCCATAATTATTTCATTGTAATTTTTGTGACCTTGCTGTATCCAAATTGCCAACTCCATTTACCTATATTACAACAGTAACTGCCCTTCCAAAGTGGGAAATTGGTTGTAAATTGACTTGGGATCTCCAGGGGGCATAAAGAACACTAAATACAACTCTTCCCCCCCCCCCCCCCCCCCCAACCATCTTAACTCCTTAGTTGTCCATTGAAGTGTATTTATTGATTGAGTTATTAGTGTCACAGGTAGGCTTACATTAACACTTCAATAAAGTACTGTGAAAATCCCCTGGTCACCACATTCCATCAGCTGTTCAGATACACCGAGGGAGAATTTAGCATGGCCAATGAAGGGAGGTGTGTTTGGGTTTTTCGAAGTTTGCAATGAAATAAAGTTTCATAGCTGCCTCATTATTTTAGAATTTTGAGGTTTATAAATTAGATCCTGTCCATTTCTAGCTGTGAAATGGATACATAATACTCCATTATGACAGTGGCATAGTATAACGCACGCCATATTGGATTGGTGGCTACAGGCTAGATCAGAGATCTTCAGAAATCCTATAATATTAAAATTAGGGTCCTAAGTTTACTTATTCGTGTCACAAGTAGGCTTATATTAACACTGCAGTGAAGTTACTGTGAAAATCCCTCAGTCGCCACACTCTGGCGCCTGTTCGGGTTACACTGAGGGAGAATTTAGCATGGCCAATGCACCTAACCAGCATGTCTTTCGGAGTGTGGGAGGAAACCGGAGCACCTGGAGGAAACCCATGCAGACATGAGGAGAACGTACAGACTCTGCACAGACAGTGACCCAAGCCGGGAATTGAACCCGGGTCCCTGGTTCTGTGAGACAGCAGTGCTAACCACTGTGCCACCGTGCCGCCCAATGCTGCTTGTAGGACCATTTTGGGTCCAATGCTGCTTGTAGGACCATTTTGTGAACTTGTGTAATTGTTTTTCTCCTTTGTCCAGTGGACATAGAACGAGGGAGCAGTGATGTGGCTGTGTGGGGGGAGGGGGTCCCATGAATTTAATGGCTGGACCTCATTAACATTTTTGAACAGCACGAGAGGTCGGCTGGCTGGCTGACTGTTGAGTGGATCGACCGGTGACACCAAGTCACAGTGCGGAGTGAAGTGAGAGGGAACATGGGGCGCGGGGGGGGGGGGGGGGGGGGGGGGGGGCGAGGAGGTGGGCGGTGGGCGTAGGGGTGGTAGGGGGGGGGGGGGTGGAAGTGGGGTGGTGTTGACCTGCAGAGATAATGGCCGGAGGTTTACTAGCCCGCCTGCCATGGGAATCGGAGCAAGCGAGGGGTGCAGCACAGAAAGATCCATTGACCTCGGGCAGGACTTTACGGTTTCGGGACAAGTGAAGCTGTAAATTCCCACCCAATGGATCAGAAGGACTCGACTAAGGGATTGGGAAAGTGGGAGAGACTGATCAAGTTCTGAGTGTTGCGATCATGCAAGGGTTTACGGATTTGCTTGGAGGGTGGGTTTGGAAAGGGGAAGCACTAGTCCTCCTACTGGCCCACAAGCACTGTTGGAAAAGATACTTGCCTGCTGACTCCGCGGCCATTCTTGCCGTCTTTCAGCTGCCTGCTTTCCCAGACTTGGAAAATTCAGTGGGCCAGTGTTCAACCTGAAATAGAGGTATGTTCCTAGGCACATCATTCAAATATTCAACCAAGGCACCACCTTCATAGAGCTGCTTAATGACAGCCCCAACTCCCCCCACCTCCAACTGATCTCAATCAGCTGGTATAGTGCATTTAACATAATAAAACATGCCAAGGCATTTCACAGGAACATTATACAACACAGTAGGACACTAAGGAGATATAGGGGCAGATGACCAAAAGCATGGACCATGAGGTAGGTTTAAGGAGCAAATTAAAGGAGGAAAGGGCAGTAGGGAGATGGAGAGCTTTAGGGGAGAAAATGCTAGTGCTTCGGGCCTCGGCAGCAGCCACTAATCATAGAATAGGATCT